>NC_056744.1:1758944046-1758954046 GCF_019279795.1 Protopterus annectens | reverse complement strand
GTTTATCAACAGTATATACAGAAAATGTTGTGAGTTAAGATAGTTTCCTGTCGTTTATAATATTAGTAACAAAGTTGTCAGACAAGATGTTAAAGTATGTAAAGACAACTACCTATTTCTGGCTGTGGTTAGCAGTGGAGGTAGTATAATTGGGTTAAGAGTCTAGGTGGGGGGTAAGGGGGGGGTGTTAGTCTGAATTAGAACAAGACAGTGCAAATTTAAGTGGAGTTTGAGTGCAGTCTTGAGAAGGCTGCTGGAAGGTAGAGTAGTTACAGAGGGTGGAAGATTGTTCCAAAGTTTAAATACAGTACATGAAAATATGATTTTGGGTTTGATAACAGTGAGTTTATTTTTGTTGCTTGATCTTAGGACCCTAGTGGGGTGATAAGGTTGGAGAAGGGTTTGAAGGGAAGGGATGTTAAGGGGATGGTTAATAAGTTTATGAACGAGGGAGAGTTGATTAAAGTGAAGGATTTGTGGGAGTTCTAGCCAGTTTAGTTCTTTAAGGGAGATACAATGATGGCTGTGGTAGGAGGTTCCAATGGCAAATTTAGCAATTTTGTTGTAACAAGCATCCAGCTTGTGTAGGTCTGTTTGTTTAAGGTTGGTAAGTATGGGGAATGCATACAGAAGGGTGGAGATTAGCTGGGAATTGGCTATGGAAATTCTAGCCACCTTGGTTAGGAACTGGCAGCTTCGATATAATGCACCAAGTTTCTTGTGAACGTTTTTTATTGTGAGAGATATGTGGGTGTTAAATCTAAGTTTGTTTATTTCCACACCAAGTCATTTTGTGTATTCTGATGGAGAGATGATGGTATTGTCTTTGGCAGGAATGTTGAAGTGGGGGGTGTTTTGGGTGGCTTTGGAAGGTTAGAACAGGAGAAGTTTTGTCTTACTTGGGTTGAGTAAGAGCTGAGCATTGGATAGCCAGCTTTCCACAGAAGAGAATGATTCCTGTGTAATTTGTTGTAGTTCTGGTAGAGTGGAGGCAGAGCAGATGAGAGTAAAGTCATCTGCGTACTGTAAAAGAGATGCTTGTGTGGTGGCAGTATGTAGGTTGTTAGTGAAAAGTAAGAATAGCAGAGGGCCAAGGATAGACCCTTGGGGAACTCCGAGAGTATCTGGGAGGTGAGGTGATATGCTATCGTCCCAGATTACTGATTGCTGGCATCCATGTAGATAGCTGTGGAACCAGTTGCAGGCTGATTGTGAGAAGGAGAGGTTGGGGAAAGTAGAGAGTAGTAGCTCATGAGATACCACGTCAAAGGCCTTTGAGAGATCTAGAAATACGGCAGTAGAGAAGAGGCCATTATTTTTGTGATGAAGTATAGTGTTGGTGAAGGAGAGCAGAGGTAGTGCTGTGATATGGCCTGAAACCATGTTGGGTTTTGGAGAAGAGATTATTAGCTAGGAGGTAGTTGGAGGCCTGTGTGTTGATACATTTTTCAAGTATCTTGGAGAGAGGGGAGAGGATAGCAATGGGGTGGTAATTGGAGAGGTAAGTGGAGGGGGCACCTTTGTGGAGGAGAATGATGCGGGATATTTTCCATATCAAGGGGACATAGCCTTCTGTTATGGAATGGTTGATTAGAACTGAAATTGGGTAAGCTAGTGTATCAGATGCAATTTTCAAGTATTTAGAGGGGAGGTTGTCAGCTGCGAGTTTGGTGGGTTTAAGTTTTGACAATAGTCTTTTTTATGTTGGAGGTAGGTACTGAGGTGAAGAAGAAAAGAGGAGTGGGGGTTAGGGTTAGGAGTTGGGGGGGCTGTTGTAGGGAAGTGTTGTTTGCTTAGAGATGTTATAGTTTCAGTGAAGTGTTTGTTGAAGGATTCAGCAATACTGCTGGAGGAGGGGGGAATGGATGGCTGGGGGGGTATCGACCTTCCCTGGGTGGAGCATATTGTTAATAGTGGACCAGAATTGCTTAGGGTTGTGGTTCATATAGTTTAGAGTGGATTTATAGTAGAGGGATTTGTCTAATTTTATATGCTTTTTGGCTTTATTGCGCAGTTCAAGGGATGATTGCCTATTTGAGTTATTTTTTTGTTAGTCGCCAGTGCTCCCAGGCCTTATCTCTGGATTTCATTAGGGTTCTGGTGGTCTTTTGTAACCATGGGGCACATCTGGATCTGACTTTGGCATTTCTTACAGGAGCATGGGTGTTTAGGATGGAGAGGAAGGTACTGTTGAAGAAGTGCACAGCCTCATCTAGGTTGAGGTATTTCAGTGGTGACCAGTTAATTTTTTGCAGGGAGGAGATGAAGGAGTTGGGGTTGAAGTTGGACTTGTTCCGTATTTGCCTGTGGATAATGGGCTTGAGACTGTTTGTGTGATGCCGAATTAGGAAAGTGGAGGAGTGGTCACTAAGACTGTCAGGTAAGCAGCCTGCTAGGTAAGAGCGAGGGGCTTTGTTCACTAGGATGCAGTCAAGTACAGAATGATTGCTAGGGTTTTTGTTGATTCAGGTAGGGGATTGGATGAGTTGAGTGAACCCATGGAGATTAAGGTGAATGGTTGGGAGACTGTTATTACAGGATAACCAGCTGATGTTAAAGTCGCCGAGAATGATGGTTTCCTGGAGTAGCGATAGAGTAGCCCAGCTCAGGAAACTTTCTAGGGGTGTGATATTTTGTTTGGGTTTAGTTCGAGATTGGCATAAAGGATTTCTTCATTGTTGTGATGAGGGGCAGATGGGTTCAGGAGTTGAATATTGAGGTGGTGTTTAAATATCAATGCTACACCACCTCCTTTTTAGGACAATATGTCTATACAAAGGATGTTGTATTCAGGTGGAAGTATTTCCTCACTTCTGATGTGAGGTTTGAGCCAGGTTTCAGTTAGGAAGAGAATATCTGTGGAATATATGCTTATGCTGGCGTGTAGTTCTTGGATTTTATTGCATATGCTTCTGATGTTTAGGGACATTATAAGTACGTCTGTTGTTTTCTTGTGGGCTAGGAGTTGAGTTGTAGGGGGTGGGGGGTTGCTTGAACGAGGGTTTGTGGTTGGGTTGGTTTGGGAGGACCAAAGTTTGGATGGATGTCTCCAGTGAGGGCTAGTTTATAGAGGGTGTTTAGGATATGTTTTATATACATAGTAAATTGCTTATGGTATCTTAGGAATATTTTATTTTTGAGTGTGTTAGGTGTTTGTTAATGGAGTGTGTGTATTGGAAGGATGGTTTTGGTGGCAGGAGTTGTGTAGTTATAGTGTAAATGTTTGAGGGAGGGTATTGAGAGAGTACAGTGGAAGTTGTTGGGGCACGTGACTGTGGAGCCTTGGTAGGATGTAATGTCAGCTAGAACTACACAGGTTAGTATTGTTATTATATCAGGAAGTAGTATGATTGTGTTGGATGTAGGGGGAGGGGGAGAGAAGTGGTGTAGCATAATTGCTGGCAATTAGGGGTGGGGTTAAGGCTAAGAATAAATGTAGAGGTATTGGGGGTAGGTGGGAATAGGGGGCAGGGGAGCGAAGTGAGCGTAGCAAACTGAGTGGGCTAGAACCCCCCAGGCTAAAGATTGCAGGGTAAGTGTCTAAATAGCCAAATTGTTAGGAGTTATCAGAATCTAGTAGGGAAAAACAACCTATAGATCTGATTTCAGTTGTGTCCTTTCCTGGATAGATACCCAGTTTGAAGCAGACAAAAGTAGCAGTTTAAGTACCTTTTCACCTCTATTTTACAAGTGGGCAATTCCAGTGTATCTACTGGGTTACCTTTTTTTGCCTAGAGCTTTATCTTGGTTTACTGATAACTAAAAAGAAAAAGTTAACTGGGGAATGTATTTACAGTAGATGGGGGTGGGGGTGCAGCTGCCATCCCTAGCCGTGGGTAGAGCCAGTTATTTCTGCTTTAGACCAGATACTTTCTACAGTAGCAGGCTAAGAGGGAAACATAGCTAGACACCTACAGTAACTTATTTTCTTTTTAAAGCCCTTGAGTCCTTGTGGTTGGTTTCTTCACTGCAGATGCAGCCAATGGCCAAGGATTCAGCAAGTGCAGGACTGAGAGAGAACCCGTTTGCAGGGACAGTGGTCAAATGAGATACATCACGAGCTGAAGGGAATTGGCAGCTGCTGTGAGTAAGCCAAGATGGCTCCAGGGGTTTAAAAAAACTTTGCTGGGACAATATTGGAGGAGGGGGTGGGAATGGTTACAGGTAATGTGAAGTAGTTAGTTCTTGTAGAAAATCACACTCAGGAGAAATTAGGATCCTAAACAATTTAGCTTCGCTCCATCAAAAGACAGTAAAAACTAATCAAGACAACTGGGTTACCAAACCCACTAAGCAACTTATGTCTGCAAGGGACAAAGCATAGAAAGCACAGCAAAAAAAACAAAAATCCTGCTGACCTCATACTATATAAACAGCAACGTAATCAAGTAAAACTGCTAGTGATCAAAAATACAATGCCTTAGTCTACAAACCCAACATAAGCAAAACCTATTAAAGCACAAACTAAGTAAAAACCACAAACCAGTGACCCAAAAAAAGAAGCAAAACAGCATTTATTCCTCTGATGTCATGGCTGGTGCCTACAGGAGAATACTGAACAAACTTCACACTCCATATTTATAATACATTCAATCAAGCATCCAATAATCCTATTATTTAATTACTTACAAAATGATTTAAAGCAAAACTCTCCAGTTAAAAGCTACATTCCTTGTGGTACCAGCGTATCAAATTTTAAAATATAAACCGCTTCTGTATACAATAAAACATTTTTAATATTTTTGTACAAATAATTGTCTATAACTCTCTAATATTGTACCAACTAACCCATGAGACAGACTCTGATGTTCATAATAAAAATGCTCTGCTACTGAGCTAGACCTTTTAACATTTTCAATGTCTCTGATGTGTTCAATCAATCTGACTTTAAAAGGCCTTTTCGTTTCACCAATATAAATCTTATTACAGGGGCATTTAAGTGCATATACAATGCCCTCTGTATCCCATCTAAAACGTGCTTTCCTATTAAATTTTATAACATTTATATTGTCAAACCCTGTAACTATATACCTGCATGCCTTGCATTTACAACAGATTTCAGTACCAACTGTTCGTAGTGCATCATAACATTTAAGTTCTGGTTTAATCACTCTACCTTTAACTAAAAAACTTTTAATATTTCTCCCTACTTTGTAAGAGAATTTTAAGTTCCCTGGTAGCTGTTCTCTTGCTTCATTGGATTTGTTTAAAATACTACATAAACAGCAACATAATCAAGTAAAACTGCTAGTAATCAAAAATAAAAAAAGAACAATGCCTTTCTACAAAACCAACATAAGCAAAACCTAAAAAGAATTCTGGAGTGCAATCAATTCCTTATATACCAGGCTCAAATAATAATCCTTGTCATAATCCAGATAAAACACCCACTGAAATGACCTCACTCTTTAACTCATATTTCATTAATACCATAGCTAACCTCACCACCACCTTTCCACAAACTAACCTCACCCCTGCAGATCCATCTTCACAAAAAACTGTTACTTCCTCACTACCCTGCTTTTCTCTCTCACCTATACCAACCTCCACTATAAAAAACTTCTTCTTAAACACACACCTGGCACTAACATACCTGACAGCTTATATCCAGAATTCCTACAAATATCAGCCAGCTCTATTGCTTATCCCATCAGCATACTTCTTAACAGATCTATTCAGGAGTCCCACGTACCTACAATCTGGAAAAAAAACATATTTTCTCCCTCTCCATAAAGGGGGCAACAGTTCTGACATTTCCAGCTTCCTACCCACTGCTATTCTTTCACCCATCTCTTAAATATTAGAAAAATGCATTCACACTCAGCTTCTTAATTATCTGCTTCATAACTACATCCTTTCTCCTACTCAGCATGGTTTTATGCCTGGTCACAGTACTACTACAACTCTTATATCTTTCTTAGATACAGTTAATAGTTGCAGGTGAAATTGTTTCTTCACTCTTTCTTGAACTTTCTAAGGCCTTCGATATGGTCTCCCACCACCTTCTTCTCACTAAACTCTCTAACGTAGGCATCTCACCCCAACCCTAGACTGATTATCAAACTATCTCACAAATAGGCAACAATGAACCAAGTGGCAATATTCTTTCTCTCCATTCCTTAAAACACCCATAGGTGTTCCCCAAGGATCCATACTTGGCCCTCTCTTGTTTAGCATTTTCATAAACAACTTTCCCACCACTCTCACTCAAGGTACCATCATCCAATACACAGATGACACAACCATCACCTGCACTGCAAAGTCCACATCTGAACTACAACAACTTACCCAAAATGTCTTCACTTCTACCTAAACTTGGATGACCAATAATCATCTCATCCTAAACCCCAGCAAAACTAAAATCCTGCTATTTACCCCTAAAAAAATACCAGACTAAACAAGGATGATTTCACTATTCATTCTCAAAACAACACTATCATTGAAGTTGTTCCAAATACAAAACTACTAGGTGTCATCATAGATGAAAACCTAACATTTAACCTGCATATTCACCACAATATAAAAAACACATAAAAAATTGGGCATTCTCCATAGATGCAACTACTTCCATAACCAATCTGCAAAACTGTCCCAAGCCTCTTCCTTTCTGCTACCATCTCTTCTATATGGTGCTCCTCTCCTTACCAATATCCAGTCCTCTCTGAAATCCAAACTAGATGCGTGCTACAAATAAATTGCTAAATTTGTAAAAGTGCAAAATTTCCATCTCACCAGTGTTCCTCATTACACCTACTAAATTGGCTAGAACTACCACATTATCTTATATATTTGCAATTAACCACTGCACACAAATATATACAAACCATCAAATTGCCCTGCCCTCTCTTCTCTGCTTACTCTGTACCATCCAAATAAACCTCTCCGATACAAAAACCAACAAGTCCTGAATGTTGAAAAAACAAACCTCTCAGCTGGTCAGCTGCTCTACGCTTTTACTATTTCACAATTGTGGAATACCCTCGCAGCATCAGTTAGGGCTACTAGCAGTCCAGCTCTCTTTAAAAAGTCCCTGATACACCTTTCCTCTCTTTGGCAGTGCACATGTCCTAAAATGGCACCTCCCAAAACCTGACTCCCTCCTCTATACTACCACTCCTTCACTCTATCACTATTCTTATATAACTCTTTCTATCTCTTAACTCCTACTTCATAGGTTCATAGGTTCATACTAGGCTATCTGCCCAAGGGCATTTACAAGCCTAGCCCAGAGTTTTGTGGCTTTCACCACCCCTTTAGTTTGAAGGAAACTATGCCCATTATTTTGCTGTGCCTCTGTCAAGCAGTGACACTGAGGTAATCCCTGGGGTATATCTGCGATCTCCCATCCATTGTTCAAGATTTCTCTTGAACAAGGCCAGCGAGGTGCTCTGCCTCACATGTACCGGGATTTTGTTCCAAAGCATAGGGAGCCTCTGGGTGATGAATCTGTCCCTCCAGCATGTCCTATTAATAACCGTGTCAAGGTTTAAGTCTCCCGCCCTTGTAGTTCTGAGGGATCTAGATTTTTTGAGGTGAAGCATGTTCATCAATTCTGGGTTGGACATGGCCTTGTATGTCAGGCACAGGTCACCTCTGAGCAAGCGGTAAGCGACTGAATAGAGCTGGAGTTCTTTCAGTCGGGCAGCATAAGACATATTTTTGAAACTCTTTATCCTTTTGGTGAGGAACTTTTGGGGCCTTTCCAGCTGCTGCAGGTGTCGGGTCAGATACATTCCGAATGGGGCATTGTACTCAATCATTGGTCTGATGAGTGATGAGTACAGGGAGACGATGACCTCCCTTAATCTAGATGTGAATCCCTTCATGATCAGGTGGGCAATGTAGAAGGTCTTCCTAACTACTTTAGCAATGTGAGTGTCAAACGAAAGGTTTCTGTCAACCTGGGTCCCCAGATCCCTGATAACCTCTTCTGTGCTCAGTGGATTGCCACCTATATGGTAGCTAGGGGTAACCTTGTTTTTCCCGAAGGGTATGACTATGCATTTCTTGGCGTTTAACTTTAGGCCATGGCTCTGGCACCAGTTATTCGTTTCTATGAGACCCTTCTGAAGGATATCTGTGTCAGATGTGTTCTCGACTATGGCGCCCAGTTTGCAGTCATCTGCAAATTTTGTCAGCCATAACCCTCCTGTGTTTGCTTGTACTTCTGAAAAGTAGATGCCGAACAAGAGTGGGCCCAGGACTGAGCCCTGTGGGACACCACTTGTGACAGGCTTTGAGTCTGACATGGCGCCAGCAACTCTGACCCTGTGGGTTCTGTCACTTAGCCAGTTTGCAACCCATCTTGTGATGTATGGGTTTACATTTGAGCTGATGAGTTTTTCAGTGATACCTGAGTGGGGTATTGTGTTGAAAGCCTTTGCCAGGTCGAGGTAGGCTGTGTGGACTGCCTTTCCCTCATCAATGGCCTTGGTGACTGTTTCGAAAAAGTCAACCAAGTTTAAAAGGCATGATCTGCCTTTGACAAAGCCAAACTGGGTTGGATCCAAAGTCTGCAAGTTCCCTATGTCATTATTTATGAGTTCCATTATGATCCTCTCCATAGCTTTGCAGATCAGGCTTGTCAAGCTGATGGGACGGTAATTTCCAGGGTCGGTGGAGGCACCGCCTTTGTGAAGTGGGACCACAGTTGCCGTGCGCCACTCCTTGGGTACGTATCCTGAGGTGAGGCTAAGATTAAACAGCTGTCCTAACTGCGGGTTTAATTCCTCATTGAGTTCATGGAGCACACAGCCAGGGACACCATATGGTCCCATGGATGCTGTGTTTTTCGCCTTGGAGAGAGCAGTTCTCACCTGAGCGTTAGAGATGTTTGGGGGGGCTACAATCCTCTGGTATAGATATCTCTCCTTTTGAAGGGGGGGAGTTTGCACTGAACCTGTCAGCCAGTATGTTGGCAATGTCTGTAGGTTCAGTGATTTTTACATCATTTTGAACTAATTCTGAGCATATCTGGGAGTTTCCTCCCAGCTTTCTAACATAGCTAAAGAAGGCCTTATGATTGTCTTTTGAGTCCTTAGCGATTTTTCTCTCAAAATTTGCCTTGGATGATTTTATGAGAGCTCGTAGTTTTTTACTTATAATGATCAAAGGTGTCTTACCTTTTAAGGATTTTGCTCTATCTTGTAGTAGCTTCCTCCTTTTGTTGTAGAGCTTGTTTATGGCTGGGGTCCACCAGACTGGACGCTTGCCTTTGGTACAAAGAGTCTTTGTTTTGTTTGGGATTGCCTGATCCATGCAGTCCTGTAGGTGCTGGTAGAAGGCATTTGTAAGTGATTCAGCGGCTTGAGTAATGGTTTCCGCAGGCTCGGGGGCCTTAAAAGAGACCACACTAGTCTTTAGAAGTGTGAAGTCGGCTTTTGAGAAGTTCTTCACTGTGGTCTTTTTTATCTCAGGTGGGGGCGGGATGTGGACCTCCAGTGAGATTAGTTTATGATCTGATCTCACCAGTGAGGGGTATACTTTCGGTGTTGAACATTGTGACCCCATGTTCGTGATGATGAGATCGAGTATGTTTTTACCTCTTGTGGGGATGGTGACTAGTTGTTCCATGGCATTTGAGTTTATGAACTCTAGGAACCTTTGGGCTAGAGTGTTGGGGCTTGAGTAGTGATCCCAGTCCTCTCTGAAATCCAAACTAGACGCGTGCTACAAATAAATTGCTAAATTTGTAAAAGTGCAAAATTTCCATCTCACCAGTGTTCCTCATTACACCTACTAAATTGGCTAGAACTACCACATTATCTTATATATTTGCAATTAACCACTGCACACAAATATATACAAACCATCAAATTGCCCTGCCCTCTCTTCTCTGCTTACTCTGTACCATCCAAATAAACCTCTCCGATACAAAAACCAACAAATCCTGAATGTTGAAAAAACAAACCTCTCAGCTGGTCAGCTGCTCTACGCTTTTACTATTTCACAACTGTGGAATGCCCTCGCAGCATCAGTTAGGGCTACTAGCAATCCAGCT
>NC_056744.1:1758891546-1758939046 GCF_019279795.1 Protopterus annectens | reverse complement strand
GCAACAAACGGAAATACTAAGACAGTGAGTGGAAGCAGTCACAGAGTGAAAACAGGGTGTACAGGGATGTGGGTATAGAGGTTATTGCAGTTACATGGCCCAGAAATGAACTGTGTACATTATTATATCTGAAAATATCATACAAATTTATTTAATTATAAAAAGGATCACCCAGTATGAAAATAAACTCTGTACCAAGTGTGGAAGAATTAATGGCCACATTAGGGAGTATCTGAAAATGTGGATTGGGATCTGCTTATCAACAATAAATAATAAACAATTAATGCACATAGTCTTGTCTTTGTGCAACAGATTATCATGTTTTGCACCTTTGCTTTTCCTAAGAATTATGGAAAGCATGCTTATGAACTTGAATATGCTATTGTACCTCTTTGACTTATTAGTCACCGAGAAGATAAACAGAAGAACTTAGTCTACTGACTGAGAGTAAAATATTAAAATGAGTGTTAGGCAATTCAGAAATAAAATATTACCAAATTACCAAAAATCTTCTTACTGAGAAGGTAAAAGCAATTCATGATGCCTTACCCCAAAACAAGCCCATCCAAAAGGCCCCCTCACCATCTAGGAGGAGGAGCCAGCTGACCAGGTTATTTTCTGATGTCAGTGAAAACAAAGGATTTTAAGCCCATTTTGGGTCTCCTCAGACTTAACACATTCATTCCAAATGAAAACATATCTGTCATCCCAGTGAAGGTCTATCTGTCCTTTTTATCCAAAGGAGACTGGATGTGGTTTTTACACCTCCAACTGACTTAGCTCCAGATAAAATTGCCAAGAAGCCAAGAGATTTCTGCATTTTCAGGTGGGAGCTAACTTTTAACAGTTCAGAACTTTTCCTTTTGGTCTCACCTTTTCCTCTGCAGTGTTCACCAAGTCCACATCTGCAGAGGTAAGCTACCCAAGACTGTAGAAAGCCAAGCTTTTCCTGTATTTAGAGGATTGGTTCCTCTATAATCCATTTCTGGTCAATATGGATAACAAATGAGAGTCTCTGTTCAAATTGTTCAGACTCTGTGAGAAAGATGAACCTGGGCCACAGTGAAAGGGTCCAGTCATGTGCCGGGTTACACAGATAGGGTACACATTAAGCTCTATCATATGTCATGTTTTCCTGCCTCAGGACAAAATAGCATCTCTTCAACAAACAGTTGTCTGTATTCTGTCAGCACAGTCTGTTCAAGTCTCAGAGACTTAAGCCTAATGAAAGTTATAGATTTTGTGATCTGCATGCCAGATTTCATGTGAGAGTCCATCACTGCACAGCTGGGATCCAGCGAACCCAACATCTCAGCCTCCCCTCAGTTCCAGTATGAATTTCCAGGGCACATTAGATGCCCCTTTGAGCCCCAGGCACCTCAGCCCTCAGTCACCATAGATGCATATGTTCTAGGGTTGGGGCACCACAACAGGCATATGAGTGAACTAAGGCCATTAGAGGGTCAGTCACATGGGATCAGACTGGTAGCATCTCTTTCAGTAGTGGAAGGATTGGGAACCCATTGTATCTCTCAGCAATTTCTAGTGGTAGCCATGAGTAGCATTGTATTGGTGGGAAAGAACCTAATATTTAAACACCCTCAGGGGAGATGCAAGAAAGACATGTCCTCCTTGCAGCACACTAGCTAATATTTTCCTTTTTGCAGTACAAAGGTTTTTTCATCTATTCTCCATCCTCTACATCCTGACTTCAAAAGCCAACACAAGGGCGATTAATAATGACCTCTGAGAAGACATTCCCTGCAGTAGAAGGTCCCTATCCCTGGTCAAAAATAGAAATATCCACAGCTGAGGAATTATAAGGGATCAAAGAATGGTGTTGTTGACCATGGCCTGGGTACAGGGAGGATTACAGCACCTAGCTTATTTCAGAATGACTTTCCTACAGCTGGATAAGGCATAATGATTTAGAAAAAAATGTGTTTTAGATAGAATCTTCATCTTATCCAACAGTTTGGGAAATGAGTAGCCTTACAAGCAATCCTTTGCAGTGATCAAAGTCTGTGGTTGTACGATTCAGTCAATTCACAGACTCATAGATTGTTACTAGGCTAATGATCCAGGTGGCATTTCTAAGCCTAGCCAAGTTTTTCTGAAAGAATAAAGATATCCTGTATCCAAATTAGCCATTGAGAGCCACACATTTATAAGCTACCTCTCTCCATAAGGAACATGGGTGCCAAGCCCGTTGTAAATTTCCTCTTCCCCATCCACTGGTCTAGGTTGCACTTAAACTGGGTAATAGATAAACTCAGCTTTACATGAATAGGAAGTCTTTTCCATAGGAGGGGCAGTCTCTGGGACACATATCTGTCTCTCCAGCGTATTCTGTTTAATCACAGACAAAACTCAGGTTCCTAGAACTTGTATTTTTAATACTCTTTGACTTACATATAGGATATATATAGGGAGATTCATAAGCATGGGGTCTGCGGATGCCTTGTAAGCCAGGCATAGGTTACCCCTCAGTACTCTATAGGAGACTGAGTCAAAGGAAAGGGCTTTAAGGCACTCTGCATAAGGAAGGTTTCTTACACCTTGTATTTGTTTTGTAAGGGACCTCTGAGGTCACTGTAGTTGCTGCATATGCCTGGTCAGGTACATACCAAAGGGAGCATTGTACTCTGTGATTGGTCTGATGAGGGCAGAGTACACTGGGATAATGACTTCTTTAGATCTAGATGCCATGCCCTTACTTATATGTTGCGCAACATAAAAGGATCTCACACCACTGTGGCCACATGGTGGTCGAAGGTAAGGCTACTGTCTATGTGCGTACCCAGATCCCTGACCACTGGGTCGACTCTTAGGGCTGTATTATCTACATGATAATTACCTGGGATGGTTGACTTCCCATAGGGTACAATTATGCATTTCTTAGCATTGAGTTTATGACTACAGCTTTGGCACCACTGTTAGTCATAGACAGACCTTCCTGATGAATGCTAGGGTCTGCAGGGGACTCAGTGATAACCCCCAGCTTGCAATCATCTGCAAACTTAGTCAGCCATAAACCTTCAGCATTTGCATCCATTTCAGAGGAATAGATGACAAAAGATGAGGCCCAGTACTGAGCCTTGGGGTAATCCACTAGTGACTGGCCTCTTGGTGGAGGTGGCCTAACCTATTTTGATCTCCTGGGTCCTATCAGTGCTATTCAATGGGTGATAAAAAGGTTTATACCTACAACAGTGAGCTTATACACTATGCCTGAGAGGGGTATTGTATCAAAAGCCTTGGCCAAGTTGAGGTAGACTGTGTGCACAGTCTTACCTTCATCCAATAATTTGGTGGCCCTCTCAAAAACGTCCATCACATTTAATAGGCATGACCTTCCCTTAGCAAAGCCAAATTGTGATGGAGCCAATGTTTGCAGGTTACCTATGTCCTCATGTCCGTGATAATTCTTTCCAAGGCCTAACATATGAGGCTGGTAAGAATTATGGACCTGTAGTTACCCGGATCAATGGTTGGACCCCCTTTGTGCAGGGGAATGACTATAGCCATCTTCCATTCCTTGGGCACAAAACCTGACTGAAGGCTCTAGTTGAAACATGGTTCAAGTGGACCAGAGAGGTCATGTTTCATGCTATTTATTAAACATCCTGGGATATTATTTGGGCCCATTGATGCAGCATTTTTGGCCTTGTTTGTCCTTGAAAAGTGCAATGATGACCTTTTCCCTAGTAATGGTTGGGGGAATGGATGTGGTATTTCCTTTGGACTATTGGGGGGGGGGGTTGAGCTGAACCTGTCAGCCAAGAGTTTGGCAGTTTCCTCTGGTTCAGTGTGGTTGATACCTTTTACAATAAGTTCAGTGCATTGTTGTGTATTTTCCATTAGGTCACAGACAAAGCTATAGAAAGCTCTGTGGTTGTCCTTTGCCTGAGAAGCTATTTTATTTATCCTTTGAAGTATTAATTACCCCTCTAAGTTGCCTGTTTAGATTGGTCAGGGGGCTTTTAGTATGTATGGCTATGTTTCTTCTATGCTTTGCAGTTATCAGTAACATACATTAATTATCAGCATCATGGCGAGGTGCTATGAAAGCCTGATTATGGCCTAAATGACCTGGGTTTGACTAACTCATGTGCTAACGGAGGCACCTGGGGAGGTAGAGGTGATAAAGAGGCTCTGCCTGTCCATCTGTCTCATGAGAGAGGGGTTGTCTGCTTGGAGGCATGGGTAGGTCAGAGCTTTCATTCAGAACTGGGGGTGCTACACCATGGTCACTCATGAGGGGACCAGGCTAAAGGGTAAGTCACTGCATAAGTAAGGATGGGTCCCTCACAGACCTAAATATAGCACACATGGAAATGTTCCCAGTATACATGTATAGAGAAGTGGCTAGGGTAATAAAATTCCCAGCTGACCCAGCAGCGTACATATTTTGCTGTAGTGCTTCCCTTCTACTGTGGTGGTGATTCACATCTCTGATAGCCTACAGATTTCTGCCCCCAAGAAAGGTAATTCTTCCACTGCAGGAGCTGGGGGGAGGTGTAACCATATGATTACATGATGAACTGGATGGATAAAGCCACAGGGGGTAGCTGGGCGACATACATGAAGTCTACAAAAGACTGGACTAAAGAAGAAAAAAGCAATCATTTAATTCTAGTAACTGGGAATAGTTGACCTCTACAGACAGCTTTCCAACATCAGCAGTGCCTATATCAATGATCAGCAAATGTTATCAATCAGAGCTCAGCAATTTACAGTGATCATTGATGGTTATTGGCAGGAATCATCAGTGACGGTTATCAGTAGTCAGTAATCAGTCATTTGAAGCAGAGGTCTTAGTATCCTATTTCATGAATGAATTAAGCCCAGAGTCGGGGAAGGTTCATGAATCCTCTTGTTATTCACTTTTAAAGCTGCTAACAAAACTATTAGCATTAAAGTGCATTTTCAAAGGAATAAGAACACCATAACTGTAATACCTAACACTACTTACTAATGCAAATCTTTACTGCTGTTTCTTTTTACAAAGAACATGTTTTAAAAAGGACGAACACATTTCTGAGGCAAAAAATCTAAAATATTTGAGACATATTCTTTGTATTGTTTGATTCTGTTGACCTCAAGCATATGGGGGAACCTGAAGCATACTGAAAAGTGAAATATTAACTTGTTTGTAATTAATTTCCTTTTTTGCAGCACTGTCTCACTATCACGTGAGAATGGATTAGTCAATTCTTTGACAGAAAATAGATGACAGTTAGAATAGGAAGAACCAATTAACCCCTCATTTTCCACTTACCCATATACATTTCCATTATAACACTGCAATGTTTGCACATGCATTGCACATTTGATCCTTTAAAAAAAAGGTGCAAAACTTCCAGCCAATAGTTGTCCAGAGTGTCATGTACACGTCAGATGTTTGTTGCAAAGTATTGTGTGTGAAACAAATTTCAGTTAACTTGTCTGAAGAGACAGATTTATTTTCAGCACAATTTTCTTGAAAGAACTGTGAATTATACTTCTAAATACATCACTGGGGTGTAGTAACCAGCTATTTTTAGTAAATGCCACTCGAGACAAAAGTAATAACTTGCAGAGTGTGGGAAATGTTTGCTACTTCATACAAATATGAAATATCTCACATTTCAAAAAGAAATTGAGATTTACCAGTGAAGTCAGTCAGATTTATGATGTTCATTGAGATGTATTGCATTTTATTTTCAAAATAGCAACGTTAGAGAAGCTTCTGGTCTGGGACCTCTGCAGACCTATTAAAGGCACTGTTAATTTCTAAGTCAGGTACAATTTGTCAAAATATAATCATAATATACATGTTAAAAGTTACAGCATAGTTGTTTTGAGAGAATATCTTTCTGTTTCAGAAGTGCTGTATTCTCTCTGCTTCTGCTGAGAATAATCCCCAGGATTCATGAAGCTTGTGCCAGGTGCAGGTGTAGCGTCGACGATCTAACATCAAATATGGCCGCCGAGTGATTCAGGTACGAGTTGTTTCCATGTGCACTACCTGCATACACTACACCCGCACAACTCCTGAGCCTTGTATGCTAATTATCCCATGTGCAGCAGTGTAGCATGCAAATGAAGGTATGTAGCAATTCAGGAAGTGGTGCAGGCGTAGTGTAAGCAAGCAGAAATGTAAACCATAGAAAATGGTTTACATTTTTGCAAACATAAAATCGGAGCCATGACAGCCGACCAAACACATGTATTGTAATGTTAATATATGCCAATGGCTAAAATATAGCCATTGGCATAAAAAAATGTACAAAATATAAAATTAACATTTAATATATATAGTCGCACTATCGCAACGTGGAAGCGTTGGGCAGCGGTGCGCAAAGGGGATCGCAAGGAATATATAAAAATATAGAATACAACCACAATGAAACACTTATCATGATTTCCCCATAATAGTCAATGACAGGCATGCTACACTATACTCATGGCACAAGGGTTGCTAAGGGGCAGTGACAGTGTTATGTGCAGTAGCTAGGAATTAGTAGGCAATGCCATGCAAATGAGAGGAGTAATAGTGAATCGCAGATTTCCCGCTGGAGTAAGGATGCACATCACAGTGTAGTGTTATAACACCGAGGTGAGCCCTTGAGATAAAGATGACATCAAGAGAGGGGTGTGTTGCCATTGCTGTAAGCACATTGGAGGATTGCTAAACCAGTCTGCCCCTAGCTAGGCAAAGCTGCAGGATAGGGGTGTGTCAAATTGCCCATTGCTATGCTTAGCTGAGAGTACACAATGTAACCGAGTATGCATGAGAACATAGATGAAAACGCGCGTAAACCTGGTAAATGGGTATGCGCTTCGCGCACTGCAGCTGAAACAGGAAAGATATAGAAAAGAAATAAGGAAATGCTGCAGCAGTGAAATTGGAGTACAGATTACTAATTAACACCTAGGAGCCTACAGTGGGCCATTGACAACAGCTAACAAGGCTGCAAGCAGCTACCTGCAGAACAGGGAAGGGGAGGGGCTGTACTGCAAAGGAAACAGCAATGTGTCAAAGCAGAACAAAGGCAATATGCAGTATATCAGCTACAAGGCACATTTTGCCATGACTGGGTAGGGAAAGTGCAAAACAAGAAAGATGGCAGGTGGATGCATGTCTGATAATGGGAGGGGATCCAAGTCTAAAAGTGAATTAAAGGGCAACAGACTAATCAAGGCAGGCAAGTTGATCTCCACAGTAAAGGGCCCACACTTGCAGTACTCATTGCAAAACCCATAATTAAGACACTCAGCAGCTGGAATAGTTCATACACACCCACTTACATCAGCAGATTCCATAGCACAATCCTATAAAGTGTGAAAGCACCTCACACACATTTGTGTATTCCCATACACTCTGCACCAGTGGTGTATACAGATGGGGAACTTTTAATATGTACATGTTAGGGGCTGCCATAGCTTTGATGCACCAGCATGGGTTGGAGACTGAAGGTGGTGTGGAGGATGATGCACACGACCACCGCAGGCACCAGAGGAGGAGGAGAGTGTTCAGACCCAGTGTAACCTACTAGGGGCTACATGATCTGGAGCTAGTAGAGCATTACAGGATAGACAGGGACACCCTACAGCAACTTGTGGAGCTGTGCCGGCCACGCCTCACAGCCAGAACAAACGGAGGGGAACCCATCCCAGTGGATACGAAGGTATATATAAGCCTGAGAATACTAGCTACAGGTACCTTTCAAAGACCAACTAGGGATATGATGGGTATCTCACAGGCATCAGTATCCAGGGTACTACACCAGTTCCTGGATGCCATGTTACCACATGCCAGTGAGCACATATACTTCCCCCAAATGCAGGAGGAGATGGCCAGCAATATGCATCTCTTCCACCTTGTGGCAGAATACCTGGAGGTACTGGGTGCAATAGACTGCATGCAAATACATATCAAGTCACCAGGCAGTGAGCAGGGTAGGCGCTACATAAACCGCAAGGGATACCCCTCCATCAACTTCCAGGTCGTGTACAATGCCTAGGGCATTATCATGGATGTGTGTGCTGGCAGCCCTGGAAACTATCACGACTCCCACATCTGGCATGCCTCACAGCTGTATCGGTTATTTGCCAGGGGGGACATCCCAAATGGCCACCTGGTGGGGGATGCTGGCTATGCACTGGAACCGAGGATGATGACTCCCATCAGAAATGCACACACACCCATGCAGCAATGCCATAATGAGGCACACAGAAAAAACAGAATCATCATACAGCATGTGTTTGGGATGCTGAAATCACGGTTCCATTGATAGGACATATCTGGTGGAGCCTTGCAGTACTCTCCAGGCACATGTGCCCACATTTTCATAGTGTGTGCTATGCTACACAATATGGTCCTGTGGAAACAGATGCAGCAGGGACAGAATGGTGAAGGCCCTCACAGCCCACCACCATTGCCAAGGACCCCACAGGCACAGAGGTACTCAGACCATGAACACCCTGAGCCAGCCCCAGTAGGCAGATGGAGGTGTGCCCAGTATGCCCATGCCTTGGCAAAGAGGGAATGTACAGCACACACACTGACAGTGTAGGCACCTAGGGACTGACACCTTTCTGCACCTGCACACACAGTAAAAATGGATGGCACACACACAAGACTACCTGTAAATTGTCATGTATAGGCAGTCTACTGTGTGCATCCAACATAGGCAGCCCTCAACTATTGCACACACAACAGCCATTGGCACAAGGTAAGTCAACACCTGAACAGTAAATTAAGCTATCAACATATGCAGATACTGTATGTATAGATTCACAGGTAGGTACTTGGCCAACTGCCAGAGGCCATTCATAAGGCCAGTGAAAATGTGTCAGCTTTTGCCACTCCATTGATTCATTAACCATCCCTCTGTGGAGCAGAGCCAATGGCGGGATCCCTGGGGTGCATCTACTGTTCCCCATCCACCCGTCAAGGTTTCTCTTGCAGAGTGTTAGTGAGAGGCTCTGTATAATGTAGTTAGGGATGTTTTCCCAAAGTATGGGAAGTGTCTGTGACAGGATGCTGTCCCTCCAGCATCTTCCGGTTATTGTTGTGGCAAGGTCAGCTCACTACAATTTGTGGCTCACTGTGACATGGATTCCCATAGGTGGAGCATATCCATCAAGCCTGAGTTCGACATGGCTGTGTTGGCCAGTGGAGATCATCTCTGGGTAAATGAGATGCCACTGAGTAAAGCAGGAGTTTATTCAGTCCGGCTGCATAGGCCATATGTTGGAGGCCAGTATTCCCCTTGGTGAGGTACATTCGTGGACCCCCCAGCTGTTGGACATGTCCTCTGAGGTACATCCCACATCGGTTATTATAACCTATGATGGGACTGATGAGTAAAGAGGGACTATAACCCTAGTATGTCTAGATGGGAATCCTGTAGTAATCAGATGGCATACATAGAAGGATGTCCTAACTACTGTGGAGATATGATTGTCACAGGGGAGATCACTATCTACCTTAGTCCCCAGATATCCCATTACCTCATCTGTATTAAAGCAGCTGCCGCTCATGTGTTAATATGTGGGTGCCAATTCCACAATGGAATGACCATGCAGTTAGTGGCACTTGACTGGAGGCTGTGTTATTGGCACCCTGTGATATTCTCTGTGAGGCCCCTTGAGGGATGTCCATGTCAGCTGGACTATCAATCATGGCTCCCAGTTTGCAGTCATTGCCAAACATGGTCTGCCATAGTCCACCTATGTTTGCCTGTACATCTGAGAGTAGGGCTCCCAGGACTGAGTCCTGTGGGACACCAGTCGTGACTGTTCAAGAGTTGGACCTGGGGACCGCTAGTCGTACCATGTGGGTTCTGTATGTAAGCCCATTGGCAACCCAACCTGTGATGTATGGGTGAATGTACAGGCTGGTGTGTTTATCAATAATACCTGAGTGGAACATGGTGTCAAAATCCTTGGTGAGGTCCAGGTAGTATGTGTGAACCACCTCCCCCATCATCTAATGTCTTGGTGACTGTATGTAAGACATCAAACAGGTTCAGTAGGCATGAACTGCACTCAACCAAGCTGACCTGGGTTGGGTCACGTGTTCGAAGGTTACCAATGTCATTGTCAATGAGTGCCATGAGAATGCGAACCATACCATTGCAGACCAAGCTAGTCAGGCTTATGGGGCGGTAGTTACCATGGTCAGTTGTGATTTCACCGTGATGGAGTGAAATAACCGTTGCCACGTGCCATTGTATGGGTATGTAGCCTGTGGAGAGGCTGAGGTAAGAATGCTTAATTAGGTGGGGGGCATGTTGTCTTGTACAGTTTGCAAGATGCAGTCCATCTGCCTCCATTGACGCAGTGATCTGCTGTTAGAGAGGGCCATTTCCACCTGTGTGTCTCTGATGGTTGGGATACTGTACCTTCTGGGTAGTGTTGTGGGCTCTTTAGGGGGTGAAGTATGCACCGAATGTATCTGCAAGGACATTGGCAATATCAGTAGGGTCAGCATATTTTGTGCTATATTTCACCGGCACAGTGAAAATCTGTGTGTCACCATGTAGATCCTTGACATAGCCAAAGAAGGCTTTGTGGTTATCTTTCGAATCCTTGCGTATTCACCTGCTGATGTTAGCCTTGGATGATGCCATGTGGGACCTACGTATCATACTAATAGTGGTCATGGATGTCTGCCCTTCGTGGAATGTGTATGGAACACTGTCCTACTTCTGTAGTATAGCCTGTTTATTGCAGAGGTCCACCAGACCGGTGTCCTTGTCTAGGAGGAGTGAGTCTTGGTTTACCAGTGATGGCATGAGCCATACATCCATGTAGGTGCTTATAGACTGCATTTGTAAATCTGTCTGTATCTTGAGCAGTGTTTCCCCTCAGCGTGAGGGCTGTGAAACCCCCCACCCCTGTCACTATTAGTGTAAATCTAGCTGTAGGAAAGGTATACAATGTGGTATCCATGAGTAGAGGAGATGCTAGGGTGTTGAAACAGTGAATAGTTCATAGTCAGATCTAACCAGTGACTGGTTAACCTCCGCTGTGGTGGACCTGTTGTCCATGTTGGTGATGACCACATCTAGTAGTTTCCACCCCATGTTAGGGAGGTTACCACCTGATACAGGGCATACGAGGTGATACATTCCAGGAAGCGCTTGTCCTGGAAGTGAGTATTGGAGTACGTTTCCCGGTTAATGATATGGTAGTTAACATCGACCAATGCCAGATTGTGCATTAGGACTGTCGTGTTCTCCACTGTCTCCAGGTAGGTGGAGTGGAGGTCCTGGGTCATGGAGGGTGATCCGTAGCATGCCGCATTCCACACTGCAGTTGTGGCTGATGTTAGCTGCAAATGGATGATCACAGAGGTATCATGCTGCCCCACTAACCTGGAGGTGTAGGTATCCCTGATGAATATGGATACAGCCCCTCCATGTCTGTCAGTCCATGTTCTGTGGCTGAAATGTGTGGTATGGGTTATAGTCTGGTAGTGCTGGTGTGCTCCCAGGAGCCTTAAGACAGATTTCAGCTAATGCACAGATGTTGATGTTGTCCATCCTGAGGAGTGCTGTGAGTGCATGCATGTTGTGATCACAACCCCTGGTGTCGAGTAGCATAATCCTCATTGAACCTACTATTGTGCTGTTTACCGAGCTGGTATTCACCTTCGAGACTCTCCTAAATAAGCACCATGAGGTCACCAATAGCTTTGGCCAAAATTCCAAAGCATAAGGCTGACACATAGGCTGGTATGGTATCATTGCATGCATGTTCTCCATCTGTGCTTGTTTTACATCTCCCCTGTAGGTAACCTACTGGTAAGCAATAGAAAGCCTTAAACTTATACAAGTCTTCTAGCTTCCAAGATAGGCATTTGGAGTGACTAACTATCAGTGTTCTGTATGTTCTTGCTGTACTCAACTGTTTCCTGACTACATGGTGAGTTCATACTGTATATTGTGATTCGAAGGTCTGTTTATTCACACATTATGGCTGTGATGGCCTGGACGTTAGAGGTTCACAGATAGCCTACTACTTATCTGCCCAAGGGCAATTAGAAGCATAGCAACAGTGTGTTGGCCTTCCCCGCACCATTGATGAAGTAACTGAGCCTCCATCAAGCATAGCCAATGAAGCAATTCCAGGCAGAGTTGCTGGAAGCTGTTGAAGACTGGGGTTGTGGAAGGTGATAGGGGCACTTAGTGATCTAAAGAGGGCATGTTAATGTGGCAATTCAACACCATTCAATTCCCCCAACAGGTCTTGCAGCTATCAAACTGGACAGGCTCCCCCACACCCTGGCTGTATGGTTCTGGGACACATGATCCCAGGGGTGTATATTCTGTTACCCATTCACACAACAAGGTTTCCCTTGAAGTGTGTCAGTGAGGGACTATGCCTAATGTAGCTAGGAATGTAATGTATTGTCTCACAGTACATTTGTTATATGTTATGTCAATAGTACATGAAGCTCAGTGAGTTTGGGGGCTCCCGCCCTTTGCTTAGCCTAGCTTACACATAGAAATCATCTAAATAGGAAATAGGCAGAAGCAACGTTAATGTCAACAGTGTAATGGTTACAGCATCCGCATATTATCTGTGCATTCGAGGTTACAATCCCGATAAAGGCAGGGATGTTTATCATGTGCAAAAGTATACCTTAACTGCAGCTTGCATATATAGGTAGTAATCGTCTGTATAATAAACATTCAAGTCACCCATATAAACCCATGTGTGCAGGAGAGTACAGTCAACAGAGAATGTAATGTTATTCCAGCACATAGTGAGATGTTACGTCACTGACATGTATATATCCGGAGTAGTTAGTGGATGTGGCCCGTGCACAGGTTATACATTACAGAGTTTGTTTAACTGTGTTTAACTGCTGCTATAATGTAACACAAATACTTTTAAACATGCTTACAGCTGCTTAAATGAGCCTTATTCTCCAGTAAAAAACATTCGCAAAGCATCGCAGGTGTCGAACCCTGGACCATGCACACTATAGTCATGGGGCATACTACTAAGCCATCCGAGGTGTACACATGTCACATGGTCTTGAGACTACACCTTATACCATATGCATTTCACTGTAATGATCACAAATAGGACAGTGACTTTGTGTACATTTGTACAGCACATTATAATGTACTGTAGTTTGTGAACCAACACATTCCAGTCTACAGATGTATTACTGTTACAAACTAATACGAAGTATATTTTGTCTGCACAGATATATATATATATATATATATATATATATATATATATATATGTATATTATACAGTTACATCAATAGCCACATAAATAAACATCTGTGAACACACTTCGTGACACAGAAGCACTCCAAAGGAATTGGAGTGTACACAAAACACATGCAGCTCTGGTATTATAACAATTAATATTAACCTAATTCACCATAGAAGGGGTGGTTGTTGTGTATGTTAAGATTGGGGTGGGGAAGGAATGATGGGTAATACAATCATGCATCAAGGAGGGCCTGTGTTGGATGTCCAATAAGTGAACTGGAGGGGCATACATAGAGTATGGGGACAATATAAAAAGGACACAAAGCAAGAACCTTACTCATTCATAATACACCCTGTCATGTCACATTGCAATACCTACTTTCACAAACATATGAACATTAACATGTATCAGACATATGTACCCCAACTGACTGTCACATTTGTTTTCAGTAGTGAGGAATGTCTGTAGTACAATGTATAGTATAAACATCATAACATTTGTACATATCTCAGATGCCTTAGTGGTATGGTAAATTCAGTGACTGTGGTGTTCATGGTCCTGGGTTCAAGACCTGCAAGGTCTGTTAGGTTATTTTGAGGGCCAGAATAAGGGCTTTTGGATGCAGGTGGATTAAAGCACTCTTAAGCAGTTGTAAGCGGGTTTCCACATGTTTGCGCGATGGTAAGCGGCACTGAAACTCGGTAAACAAAGAAGCGCTTCACACGTTTGACTTTTCCTTAATGTCACACAGACCATGGGCAAACTTGTTCACAACCGCGTAAATATGCATTATTCACACTTTCCCTACCAGTGCCTACTCTGACAGGTAAAATAATAACACCTTCCAGGAGTAGAACCCGCAACCAAGTACTCCATCCTCAGAGTAACCTAACACTAAGCTACCTGGGATGTACCTATCCCAGTAGTGTATGCAGACAGGTTAAAACACAAAAGGGAGGAATGTGTTGAAATAGGACAACCCGCCATGTACCCAATTAAAGAGGTATGCTCATATATAGATATATAGATATATATAGAGAAAGATACATAGAGACATGTTGATATATACAGGTCTACATATATAGATAGGTTAAAAATATCTACACATCTATGGAGGTACAGATAAACGTATGCAATAATGCATGCATATATATATATATATATATATATATATATATATATATATATATATATATATATATATATATATATATATGTATATTTATATATATATATATATATATATATATATATATATATATATATATATATATATATATATATATATATATATATATATATATATATATATATATATACATATACATATATATATATATATATATATATATATATATATATATATATATATATATATATATATATATATATATAGATACACACACATACATACATGTCTGTAGACAGCATCTGAGTATAACATGGACCATAGTAATCAGACACCCCCCCCAAACAATATGAACATAACATATGAAGAGTATATGCCAATACATTATTGCAAATATGTGCTATGGACACAGTCATAAGGACACCAACTTTATTCCACACTTTTTGTTCTGAGGAAGTCTCTGTAGTGAAGAGGAAAGTGCTTAACTGTTTGTGGAATACAGTTGGTGTCCTTTGAAGTGCTCACTTTCTTCTGGTTTATTCTGTGGTTTGCTGAGTTCCAGTTTCTATGGACACAGTCACCAACACAACTGCAATGACTGCAAATATCCATGACAGAATTACACAGACAGCTTTTATTTTGCAAATCTTTATTACATTCCGAAGTATTGCCAAAAGGATTCAAGGACTAACAGCACCTGCATGCTATACAGGAAACATTTAATAGTGCCATAATGAATCAGCCTGCAATTACTATAGTATCAGTCCACTAAGGGATAGGTGTTCACATAGGGAAAGAACACCCACACACATAGACGTTGTATAAAAGGGGTTCCTACACACCTCTATGTGCTATGTAGACCCACCAACATCTACCCCACAGCCGAAATAATTACATCAATACATACTGTCATACTATAACCAATTATGCAACTACTGTACAACATCTGCTGAAACCTTAACATACCTGGAAACAGACACACTAACATGGCCTTATGTGAAATAGTTGCCGTTATACAATTGAACAGCTGCTGATGTAACAGGGTTTGTATGAACTAATCCCATTTAAGAGGGTTGAAAGGTTCGTACACCAGGAAGATTTACCGAGTACTGATTATTAGCACAGTATGATACACAGTAACACCAAACTAAATATGTCTGGTAAGCACACTGTAACCCCCCCTAACATCATATGCATAGCTATACAGCATTGAGCTGGTCAAACAACCTGGCCATACTGAAACATATGCAGAAGCATTAGGTACAGACAAACCCTGCACAAATAGCAATGTTCAGAAATATAACAGCAGTACTCACATTTAGACCAACTCCTCTAGGCATTACACACAACATATTACTGTTCGTCTCCATACAGCTGTTGCAATAGATTCCAAACAAAACTTCCACGCTGTCTTCCTCACAAGTAAGGCAAGGGGACAACGGCCAAAGGGAGTACTCAGTTATACTCCACTGTAGCCATGGTATTGACTAAGGCAGTAGCAGCACAGCTGATGTGCATGTAATTAGCTACTTAGGAACACCAATTGGTCATCGGGATAGCACATGTTACTGATCTGTAACTATAAAAGGTTGTCTTGTCACACATCAAAACCATTTGTATCTACCTATAGGACAGTACAAAACACTGTAAGACAAACCAGAAATGAGTATTACACTAGTTAATAACACCTCCGATTACTAAGACGGTATGTATATCATGTAGTATGTCTGTGTATGTAGTACCTGTACTGTAAAAATTACATTGTAATCAATGCATATAGTGGAAATAGCCATCTTGTAGTGATGTATTGTTGAGCAGTAGTAATGTTTGTAGTATTCTATGTGTGTACTGCTGTAGGTCACACGGCACACTCCACATACACCACAAGGGATGATATGGGCGTATAAGTAAGATGAACATGTTAAAGGTGGGCTTACTGTGCAAATATGGTGTGCATTGTGGGATATTGTACCAATAACTGTGTAATGTACAATATTCTAGGCAGATCTGCATTCTATTCTACAGAGCAATTCTGTTATGTTATGCAAACAGTAGTTATGTCTATTGGCAATTACAATACTCAATGACAGGATACATAGCATTAGTATTCATCTGACAGGTTAGCAGCATGATAGCAAAGATAATTGGAAGAGCCAGGTAACTATCCATGCACGTAACACATGTAATATCCACCTCTCTACTATCATTTGCAAGCAATAACAGCTGGGCATGTGTACATGTTATGCAAATGTGTAGTGACCTTTGTTACAGGGCTGGGCCAAATGGCTATGTGTACACCTACACAGAGTGGATATTGAGAGTACAGACACACTGGTTGAACTACCAGGTTTGTGTAGCCCAACCTATCATTGCCAACCAAACAGCCGCCTGCACATACTGTATGTAAGGTAGTGCACAGCACTGAAAACGCAAAAAAAATGGTAATGAAACAGGTTGCATATCATCTTTAACTCTAGTGTAACATCTGCAGTAGGAGTGTAAGATGTAGGAGACAGCTGCCCATGTGTAATAGCTGCATCATAGGTGATAGCTCACACTATCTGATTATATCCTGATCATGTTGATAGTAGCATCAGAGTCTATTGATACATGACTCTGTGAGGAGAGTGGGTATCTGTGCCCAACAGAGCTCATGGTCCTGGTGGATATCTGAGTATATACCCAGAGAAGGAAACAGACCTGTAGATACTTGCATCATCTGTAATCAACTAGCAGGGTGTGATGCGCTCCTCAGAGGAGGATTGCTGCTAAAGGTAGCTACAATGTTTCCGTAATAGCCAGTTGTCACGTCCATAACACAAATATTTACATGTGAGCATCACTGTCTAAAACATCTTCATAGGCAATACGTAAACTAAATACAGTACTTGGTACTTGTGGTACTGACTGCTCATACAGGCATGTCCACTAGTCAGCTACTGGTGTTTCCTAATGTCAGCTTTGTGTATGTGGCCATCCTGGGGGAATGTAATCTCTATGCCATGTACACTGCCAGACCCAACTAACACCACGCCCCACACATTCCTAGGGATGCAGCTACAGGGGTAAGCTGGAAGGCAGCCCAGTCTACAGCCATGACTGGACTGGACAGTCATGAGGTGTAGGTTAACACATGCAGCTCATCAACACAACCAACACATACCCTTACCAGAACACAGTAAGGACACCCACACACACTACCGGTAATCACACACATTCACAGACGCATCTAAGGATCTGGCTGAACAAGTGACCCCCCCCCCCAAGCAGGAAGAGACAGACACCGATATACACAAACTGTATGACATAGTTTGCATAATTGTGCCATACCTCTGAAAACATGGCTGGAAACATGCCCAACAGTATTCATTTCTGAATGCAAACTCTAGCACTATGTTACACACCGACCTATATGAGGGCATACATACTGTCAGCTGCCTGTCTGCCATGATTAGCCACATACTCATACACTCAGACCACCTTTTGAACTATACACATGGCTCTGGCATATTCCATGTTGTTGTGCAGGACCTGTGATGCAGTAGCCTGGACTGAGTGGAAACACATGTAGGAACTGTCAGGTCTTGTAGCCCATGCAGGTTTGTCCTAAGGCCTGGGTAGCATTCTGCCATTGGCCAGAATGATACTGCAGTATAGGTACAAAAGGATTGTATTCCACAATTGTCTAGTGTAGTGGTGCATGTCACAGGGTATCCAGTATCTGTCGTCATGGGATAACATGGTTGACAGACCATAATGTTTTGCCAGACAGGGCCTGCACCTGTCATGCCTGGGAATCTGGATACTGCCTAGGGCTCATGATTCCCCTATAGTGCTTTCATCATGCACGGTTCAGGTGAGGGTCCACTGCTGTTACAGGGACAGCCAAGCAATAAACTGCAGGCCTCGCTACATAATGATACATGTCAGAAACACTATACGGACACACATATGTCAATCCCTAAAATGGAGAACATATCTGTGCAGTGGCTGAGACATGTTTCAATGCTCCAGAGAGCACACCTGCATGACCATGTTATAACACATACCTCACCTCTTGCCCATTATCCTTTATTGGAACACACGGGCCGCAGGTGTGTCCATATTCCTGAAGGATATGTGCATCCCCATGCTAAGTGCACTTGCATAACATGCTAAGCAACTACCTTTGCGCCACAGTGGAATTCAAAATGCACCTTGAGACAGATCACCCACCAGGCTGCGGACTTCCCAACTGTCATAATGTGCTGTAATGGGGAAGATTAGGTCTGAGACAGAACCATAATATTGGCTACTCTCAACTATTCCATTATGAACTGGGAAGACTCCTCATGTACCAACACCTGCGCTCAATGCATGTTGGATTCCAGTGACCCCACTAACCTGGATCACAGTAGTCACACAAACAGGGCTAACAGCATGCTACACATAGTTAGTCTCCAATGCCAATGTTATGTTTCCTAAGAGCAGAGTGGTGAGTGCCATGGCACCCATGCAGATGGACAATGCATGTGCAAATACTGAATCCTACACAAATGAACCTTAAGGAGTCACATATGTGCAGTGATTGTGCCATTGAAACAGAACCAGGAGTCAACCCAACACAAACAAGTAGGCAAACTGCTTTAAACTGTACCACAGAAGGTAGTAACTGTTGCAAGAGTGAACACACATGAGTGTAGGTGATCCCTGGTCAGCCTCAGTAAGATGCAGATACACCATATAAAACCATGCAAAGCTACTGTGAAACTAATCAGCCACATATTATGAGGCCAAGCACAGAGCATTCTATAGCTGTGTCATCAATTATAATGGCACTATGGCATGGGACGTATTGCACCTACAGAAATAGCACCCGTTCATCCAGATAGGGTCTCGGAGAACCTAAACCCACTCCCACCTCCCCCACATCCCCAACAGGTACACTCAGTAATATATCCAT
The DNA here is from genome assembly GCF_019279795.1 of Protopterus annectens. Classification (NCBI taxonomy): domain Eukaryota; kingdom Metazoa; phylum Chordata; order Ceratodontiformes; family Protopteridae; genus Protopterus; species Protopterus annectens. Next base: position 1,758,919,744 of record NC_056744.1, on the reverse strand, counting down.
GTACACTACAGGGCCCCTGTACTGATGACTATGCAGGTACAAGCTGTACTCTCTAATGCCATATATACAGCTTTCATGGGACCTGTCAACATCCCAGGGTGTTTCCTACACAAATGTAAGAACATTCAGCTATCCACATACACATCATGTTCAGTCATAGCTCCATGTCAGGCTGTGTACACACCGAATGGTGCACAGCAACAGTTATCACACCCCACAAAGGGGGAGACATCATAGATAATGGGTCATAGTGCACAACTACCCTGCTGAGTCTGGTCTGTATGGCCATGAACCGTGGTCAACGTAATTGATGTACTCGGTAGAGATGTAGATGACAGTATGGTTGATTCACACTGCATATCATGACCTTGCCAGGTCATAGGACACCATCACCCATACTGTGTTCCAGCTACACTCAGTAAACTAGGTGTATATTCCTATGTCACAGGAGTGGTTGGCAACTGGACTGCTGGCAGAACCAACACTACAGAAGGTGTCTGATGAATACATGCACATCAAACCAGTGCCAGCCACGGTAATACAGGGGTCATTCCTGGTACTCACCCTCTTTGTTATCTATACCACATAGACTAACACAGAAGGCATCAGCCTATTGATGTTTACAAATGACTATGAACTAGGAGCAATAGTTGACTCATTGTGCTGCGTTCAACATACAGAAGGGCCTTAGTGTGTCAGATGTGTGGTGTATGATGTATGGCCACAATCTGACAGCTATGTATTGCATTGTCATCCTCTTTGTTACAAACCCTGTACCCATTAACTACCACCTAGGCAGCAGTCAACATAATGGCAACTGTGTGTATGGGATGCAGCTGGACAGTACTTTCCTTTGATAGTTACATCCCCACAAAAGACAGGTAACCATATGTGGTACCCCTAATCATGACACAGTGCCATCCAGGAATATAGAGATAACTGCTCAGCCATACTCAACACCCATGTGACCCATAATAGATCACATATTTCCTTTAAGGGTTATTGCCCATGTGTAGATGGCCTACACTGCCCTTCACAATCCCTAGCTGCACTATGTAGCATGTAGCCTACCCTGAATAAAGCCATGTCCAACCCAGAGGTGTTGGACATGCTACACTTAACACATCCTGATCCCAAATAAACACATACGTCATGGACATCCACCTTTCTAGTACAAGGATCACAACATGCCTGACAGATCCCTGTCCCATACACTTAACATACTCTTGCCATACTATGCATCCATGTCCAGTGAAGCTACACATCGCCCCTCTCTGTGACATAGTGTGATGACCACATGCCAGATTTATCAGTAACCATGTGTATCAGTTCTGTGGCACTACTTGAACTGGCCACTGAAACTTACCTTTCTGTTGCCTACAGCTAGGTAACCTGTCTGCCTAGGCTCATAAATGGCCCAGGGCATGTAGCCTACTAGATCACTATGACCATACATGCTATAGTTGATATCCAACCCTGAAAATACCATCAGGCTAGCTATTGTCCCATGTGTTACACATGTGCAACACAGGCAAAACATGGCAGGATGCTACACAGCTGTACAGTGCCATGTATCTGTATATGGCAAAACACATACATGCATGCAAGTCTGCAATGTCACGGGTCATGTCCCTAATGGCTATGTATGACTATATGTGGCATATACACAGCATTAAGGTTGACGGCATTAATGTGAACACATCCAGGCATGTGCTGATAGGTAAAGACACCACTGCAGGCAAACAGACATGACCACGTCAAGACAACATCCACATGGTGTATGAGCAATGTCATCAAATGACACACACATATATGGCGATAACATCACATCACCAGTAGGTGTCAAATGTGTGTGACTTCTACTTCAGTGGTGTTATTGTCATGTAGATTTACAAAGACATATTTGTAATCTTAATAAATGCGATACACATGTATGTTCAGCTGTACTTCTCTGTGAGTTACTGTGACCTGTCTCCATCGTTATGTCTTCCAAGTATGCCACATAGCAGACTGCCACCTTACAGCCGCTTGGAGGATGAGGTCCTCATTCCATTCCTCCTTGACACCTACACGACGCTCTTTAGCCATGTGCCACAAGATGCACAGCAGCGGCATGCCCTGTGGGAGGAACTCTGCAGGAGGGTAAATGATGTTGGCAGTCACAATCACACCTATACGCAGGTGCACTAACACTGCACTGATCTGATAAGATGGGCTAAACAGCATGCTAATGCAATCACCAGGGAACAAGGTGCAACAGGTGGGGAGCCACTCACCCAGCCCCCACTCACACATACCAAGGAGCTACTGGCCAACCTGGGGACACCTGCAGACCTCCATCCACAAGCTTTAGCTGGTGTTGTGGAGGTGGGTGTCTCTCAACCACTGAGCCTGGAGTTGCCTGGTAAGTCACTACTGCACATAAAACACAACTATATATATCACATAGTTAGATGTGTTACTGTACAATATGTAATGTAACATCATATGCAAGACATGTATGCACACATGCCACATACTATAGTCTGCTACTCTATGTATGCACAGATGTGCATACTCCATAATATAGTGTATTGTACTGGTTTATGTGCTAACATGGACATTGCACCCTGTAGCTATCACACAGGTGTGGATAATGATCTTACTGCTGTGACACTCCTGTTTAGGTACCTCTGGTTTTTTGTAGCAACAGCAGTCTGTGTCAGGTGAGATTGTTATTATTTACCATGCTTGATAATCTATGGAACATATTAATTGTATGCTATCTGCCATAAACACGTACACATAATGTATGGTGGTCCTGTTAATGGACACTGGTCAGACCTGCAATGCATCACACTGTTTACCTATGTGAAACAATTAAAGACTATATGAAACACCTACACTAAACCTTCCAAACTGTCATTGCCAGATGTGTGGACAACTGTGAAAACAATTGTGGAGGTGTGTTCCACTGTAGGGACAGATAGTACATATCAGCATTACACATGTTGGAAATACTAACAGTACTGTACAGAGGGCATATGTGTGCACACACACTAAATTTGTTGGAGCTGGAGTATGCCCGACCCACAGGATACACCCTTGTGGAGTATACCCTTGCTATGAATGTCACACAATGTCATGTGTTAAAAGACATGTCCATGACATGTAGTGGGCTGACTGCAACATTGTTTAACTATCCTGCAAAACATGTCTCACATCCCACACATACCATCCTTTGTCTGCATAACCCTGTCCTCAGTGGAGCATATGACATCTATGGGTGTATGTCATATGGGATAACACTGACATGTGGCGTAAGATGGCCATCACAATCATTGGACTGTACATGTGCACACATGGACATGGAGGATGGTCAGAGACATGAAGCAACACACACAGTAGAGGTGATGTACATGTGTGTACACCATGTTGTACATTGGCTTGACACAATACAACTATGGCCTTTGTGTAATGGTGATATTGCAGATGTGAAACACTAAACATCATACAGGCCTGTGCACAGCTTGTGTAGGCATAACATGAAACCACCACATAACATGTCTTGAATATCTGGAGTGTGCCACGACATGGAAGCATTCACCTATACAGTATCCAAATACATATATGTGTTGCACAACATACACATACATCCACATCAAGCCACAGATACAGTACATTCACCTTGCTGGTGTCAGACATCACTGGCATGCCTGCTCCTCATGTGTGTGAGGTACACAGATAGCATGTGGGACATAGAGTACTTGTAAGCTAGCCACGTGTGGGCATAGTTGCCAGGTATCAGTAATATGGTTGCAGATGTGCAGGGATATCATCTGTATACCCTTCTGTGACCTGTGTCACACATTCCACATTAGGGTTTATTGTGTATACACTTCGGTGACATGGGTCACATTCCACATTAGATTTGTATTGTATGTGAACATAGTCATGGCTGTGAACTGTGTCAGTAGCTCACACTGCATAGCAATTGTGAAGCCACATGATGCCCTGCAATAGCTATGCACATCAGCTCAATGTGCAATATGCATATTTGTAGGGTGGACAGACAGCATTGCATCAGCTGAAGGCCCATCTTACTATAACACGTCCCTGCATTGGGACACCATTACCGTATTGTAGACTGGAAAGGACACCATTGTGTTACACATGTATGCATGTCATTCAACACGTCAGCAGAAGACATGTCATACTACATGTGATTGGCAAGGTCATACACCACACAGCAGGCTGGTGTACTGTAAACCTGTGCTGGTCTGTGGCACCATTGCAAAGTAGGGGCAGCCATGTCGAACGTGTGTACAGCCACATGCACAATGTCTACACTCAGCTCAGGGGTAGGTGGAATAATGTTGAACAGACATGCACTGCTTTGGGGGAGATATGCAAGCTAGGGCTCAGGCAAACATAGTATGCAGTCAATATACCCTACTGCTCATGTCCTCACACATAGGGGTGGTGGCCAACAGAAAGCATCAGTGGCAGATGTACAAAGGTTAGTGATAGTCTGTTAACATGTGTGTAATGTTTCACACACCATGGCAGTGCAGTGCAGCGGTGCAAAGTGCATGGATTGTGTTGCAGGTATGGGGCATAGGCTTCTAGCACAAATTGTGCAATACAGGTATGTATGCTAACCACCACTATAATTATGTAAGGTGCATGCCATCTGCTATACCACATGCATGCTGTTGTGTGCAACTCAGGGATGTATGATAACTACCACTATAATTGCCTAAGCTGAAACTATAATTGTCTAAGCTGAATGCTATCAGCCATATCACCTGCATGTTGCATGTGTATCTGTGTGTGTGTCTGTGTCTATGTGTGTCTGTGTCTGTCTGTCTGTGTGTGTCTGTGTCTGTCTGTATGTGTGTCTGCCTGTGTGTGTCTGTGTCTGTCTGTGTGTGTCTGTGTATCTCTGTCTGTGTGTGCTTCTCTATGTCTGTCTGTGTGTCTCTCTCTGTCTGTGTGTGTGTATTTCTCTCTGTCTGTCTATCTGTGTGTGTGTCCGGTATAACTTGTAATGTACAGTTCTTGTCTTCCCCTCACAGGTGTTGATGTAGGTGCATTGCCCTCTTGTGGTCCACCTGATGTTAGTGTCCCCACAGACTCTAGCAGTGATGATGATAGTATGATTGAGGCACAGGCAGGGTTGTGCCATTGGTTGCCATTCCACCTGCCTCCCCCTCATTCTCGGACACAGTTCCCCTGCCTGCACATACCCCATCACCACCGGCCATAGAGTAAGGACAGTTGGCGGGTGGTAGCATGGAACAGGGAAGTGTGGTGACTATGGAAGGTGTGCCTGCACACCATGATCCCAGTCAACAGACACACACATGCATGTGCCCAGTGCTGCTCGTAGGAGGACCACTGGCCAGCATGCCCCCGTGAGACTAAGGACATCAACTGGAGTCACCAGATGCATGTTTTGGTCTATAATGGAGGCACAGGCACATACTGAATGCCACAATAGAGATGGTCTGAGGCTTCAGAGGGCTGCTGTTCATTCATTAACTGACAACATCCAGGCACTTGCAAATGCTCATCATCATCTTGCAGATGTTTTGGATAGACAATTGGGTGACATGGTGGGAGTCCTTGACCGTGGCATGTCAATCCTCAAGGGTGGAATGTCTGTGCTGGAACATCTGGTGGGAGTGAGGCGTCGGGCACATGGACATAGGCCAGTTACATCACCTGTTAAAGGTCTACGTGAACATGCTACTGCACATGCCCGCTCCCATAGTGACGGTAGCAGCAGTAGTGCTGCTGGTGCTGTGCAGTCCACACCAGGACACAGTAGGCCACATGCACATGGTTCTGGATGGTCCCAACAGGGACACGATTCAAGTGGACCTGTCATCAGACGGTACCCAATCTGGACCTCTGCCTGGCAGTGCCTGTGCAACCCCTGGCAGGTGCAGGTCATGTGGCCATGGCCAGACACCGTGAACTGTGACACCTGCCTTGTACAGTCTGCAGCTGTCAATATTATCCCTGTGTAGGCCAGCCACATGCCAGACCTGTGTGCATGCATACACACACACTGGAAACAAATTTAAGGCACCTCAACACACATATGCATAACATCCACACACACCCAATGATATCACAGGCCCTAACACACACACATGATGTTATCCAATGGCACAGCCTAGGCCTCTGGCAAACATTATCACCCTGTGCATATGATGATGCCTGTGCCACATCCCTGTCATCCACACTATCGGTGCAGGGACATGTTCATATGGTCTGATGCACAGGGTGAACACACTAGATAGACAATTGTAGATTAATATTGTTGAGTAGTGTTGACAGGCAGCAGACATACCATGTATTGCAGTTTTAGAAGGCATTTTGTACATTTGACAGTATGCATCATGTGTAACAACACTAACAGCATGTTGATCTTGACATTCTGCCTTCCTCTTTCAGGTGTAGTTGCATGTGCCAGGGGATGTTGGTGGTTGCGGGAGTCCCATATGTGCATGTTGACTACCCACAGGTCAGTATGACAATACCTGCATGCACTTTGTAGCTTCCACATCACAGTTATATTCTCCCATGTTTCAGTTATGTTTACTGTTCTAATGATCAAAGAGCATGATAGCTGTGTAGTAAGCTACGGTGTTCAAAGCCGTCATATCCATAGTGGGTGACATCACAGCTATAATTACCTGGAGCACGGAGTGGGTAAAAGAGTGGTATGCTGGATGACAAGGGTAAAGGCCAGTGGAAATAGTGGCTTCTCATTAGGAAGCAGTAATACCCACTGCCATGATAGCTTGCAAACACAGACACACCCACACACTCAGGGATTCCAGACACAGTAACACACACTCTGCCACACACACACACACACACACACACACACACACACACACACACACACACACACAGTTGCCAGTGTTCGGATGAAAACCCCTGCCTATGTGCATATCATCATTATAGTACTATGCAATTACAAGACGTGCCACAGAGATTACACATGTACAGGTATTTGGAATGGCCTAAGATCGAGGACATCAACAGGGATACTACAGTGCAGTGCATGTATGTGGGGGGGGGTCCATCAGTAGGCTATGTAAGAACAGGTCACACCCCAGGGTGTACATGTTAACAGGCGGTTAGTATGCCCGTCTACGATTGATAATATCAACAGGGATACTAGACTGCTTTGAGTGGATGGGGGGAGGGGGCATTAACATTTCTCTATGGTAAAATACAGTCTCACTCCAGGAACTGGACAGCCATACACATGGACAGCCATACACACACACACACACACACACACACACACACACACACACACACACACACACACACACACACACACTGGCATTCACAAAGATATACACCTATGTCACACACATACAGACACTTTACATGTGTGAGGTTTAACCACCTGCCTATGCCTTTCTTTCCACGCTTCACTCTGTACTGGTGTCAACAACAGTGTTCAGGAGAGTGATAACAGCACTATCGCATCTGGTACAATGCTTACTGACATTTTTTTGACAACTGTGTTGATATATGCACAATATATGCACAGGGGAGGTATTACTGTTACAGGTGTCATGGGGTTTGCCTTCGGTGTCAGCAGCATTCTACGTTGTCTGTCTTCCACTTCAGTTAACAAAACCTGACCTTTGCAGGTACACAGGTTATTGCAGGACTGGGTGTAACACACCAGTGGGCTGTCCTCAGTAATCATTCATCTGCAAAGAAGCCCCACCACTTAGTAGTCATGTCCAAACATCTGTCCATACCTCATGTACGGCTTACTGTACATAAAGCATATCACCATACACAGTTGTCAATGTTGAGGCTGTCTTGCAACAGCATGATGTACTAAGACAACAGTCACCTTCAGACATCAGACACTGCATACACATGGAATCCACACAAACATCAATACATGTACACATATGCGGTCTACATCTAGCAGGTCAAGAGGATACATTCCACACCTTCCCCATGCAATGTGTGAAACATAGCCGAGCATTACACCATAATGGATGTTGTATTCATGTACTGGTAGGACACCACCGCTTTCACTGAGTAGCCAAGTGTACATATATTACAACAGCACATATCAGCGTGACACACACAGCATTATTCCATGTCATGCTCCTACAAACTGTTACTCGACAGTGCCATGGTGAAGCCAGGGCACTGTAATGGTCAAAAGTGAGCACATCATATTTGCCACATACACCTCATCTGTACTGGAAGAGTGCCGGCAATGTACTCTGTTAGAGCTAGGAAGTACACTCATTCAAGCATTTGTGAGGTTTGTGACTTGTAAACATCTCACCCCAGCATGTACTGGCTATTGTGGTACTAAGGCTAATGTCCAGACAGCACACAGCATGCATGGCTTGCAATTGTTGACATGGGGTATATATAGGAGCTGTGGCCACACATGGCCATACATGTCATGAACATATCACCTGTGACTACTCAGGAACATACAGTGCAGAGCTGGATTTCCCCTGAGTCTGTCAATACAGGCCTTATGTAGGTCATATGGTCCTGTTATTTGGGTATGTTTGTAGGAATTGCATTAGGTGGACATGTCTAAAGAATATATGCCACATGGGGTGTTGTATGGTATGATATGATAGGTGTCATGGGTGACCAGTAGAGAGGATATATTACCTCTGTCAACACAGATATCGAACCTTATGTACTGTTAGCATGCTATCTGCCATGTGTATGTGTGTAATGACTGTAGCCACCTGTATGTAGAAAAGTAAACGAAAGCTATGGTAATGTAATTTATGTTGTATGAGTGTGGGATGTACATATCCAGGGCAGGTATGGTCAGGTGATATCCAACCGTGAGGGTGTTGTTTACTGGTGTACAGCAACAGTCAACCGTGTTAATGCTGACAACATCTGAGGGACCCTGTTATGTGTACAAGTGAACTGGTTACAAACAGTGGTATTATCACATTATGCAGCTGTGTCTGTACATGGGTACTTTGCACAGTTGATGTAGGCCTAGGTACAGTCCACCAATCGAGGGTTATCTGGTGGTCTACCATACTATGTCATATCACATATGGATGTGTGTTGGTAGGCTGGGAAAAAGGTGGTGGATGTATATGAGGATACAACCTAGAATGCAGCATTTGCCACTGTCACCTGCACCTGACTCATCTGTGATGCGTTATGTCGGAGTAGTGGTCTTTACATGTGAGTAGCCTTTATGAATATGTGTACACCACCACCTGGTATGGTCCATACCACTGTTATGGCCCACATGTCTGGATCTGAGTTATATGGTGGTAGAGCAATTATGCACTACAGAGCCTTCAGCCAGGTGTTCCTCACTGCACAGATGTCAGTATTCCCCATTGTAGGTTCTACATTGAGCAAATGGATTACTAAAGCCACACATCTAGCACGGGTTAGCATAAGCATCCAATGCAATTGTCATGTAGGTGTCAGGGTGTTACTTCTCTGTGTAGGACATTTGCCTTGGAATTTGGCTATATGGGTAAATGTAACCTAGGTATTATCCACACACATGTGTAACATGGATGCATTTGCTCTGTGTTGAAGGCTCGTCATTCGGTCATGTCAGCCTGGAATGACAGACATTGGACAACCTCATAATAACAGCAGGACATTGGCTCATTGTTTTGGTCTAAGAGTTGCCACCAATACTATGACATCACTGTGCGTGGCATTAATGTGCTTGGTAGCAAATGCCCCATGTAAGGTGACGGACAGCAGCAGAACTTGTGTATATGACCAATGTGAGATATACTTAGGGTAGCAGTCCTGCTAATAATGACAACTACTAACACAGCTGGGAGAGGTCATCTTGACACCTGCACCTCAGTACCATTGCACAAGGTGACTCACACATTCTGCTTGCACATGCCACTGTTCCATGTATAATGCCACTGTCCACAACCTGCTATCAATGTATGTCTTTCAGGGCAGCAAGGTGTGTGACATATGCTGTAGGTAGCATCCACCTGTGCAACCCAGGTAACCTATTGTCTGTCACGTCCACACATGCATGAATGTGTACATGTAACATATATATGTCAGTACTTCATGTACATGTATGCATGTGTATCACACAGCACAGACACAGATATATCATTTACAGGCCACATACAGGTATCAGGTAGTAAACCAGTATGATGTGCATATATACTGACAGGTAAGATGTAACTAGCTGTAAACCTGTATGTTTACAATAGGAGTCCATTACAATGTGTTCTGTACATGTAAGTGTTTGAGCATGCACACTGTGGCTTTCAGTGGTTAGAATCAAAGTGCATCCCAAAAATCCCTGTGCTACTAAGTGTATGAGCATACCCAATGCCACCTTGTGTAATTTGAGTCAGTGCATCTAACAAGCCCTTTGTTACTAAGTGTATAAGCATGCCCAGTATAACCTTGTGTAGCTGTAGTCATAGTGCATCCCAAACAGCCGTGTGCTACTGAGTGTATGAGCATGCCCACTGTAACCCTGTATAGTGATAGTAGTTGTCCCTTCCGCAGATGGCCATACTTCAGTTCAGGTTCCTGTTGTGCTACAACTATACCTCTCAGGCCTACCTGCGGATGATGTGTCTTGTTTGTGCATACAGGTTGTAATGGACACCTACTTTAAACACACAGGTCTACAGCTATTTACTTTGTGACTGTCAGTCTCCCTGTTGTTGTCCTCAATTGTAGAAGGGCAGTCTTGACAGCCTTGGAATGTGTAATCTCTGTGGTGCATCTCGTCATACCTCTCAACCTAGAAACATCAAAAATCTGGACAAGGCCCATAAAAATAGGTACAAATCTGTACATTGATTAACATCTGATTTGCATACATAATTATGTAACCCCACCCACTCCAATGGAATTGTGGGATACCAACTTTCAAACGCAAACTGAAGAACAGGCAACCAAAATATGACACCAGAGTCCCACTGCAGCCACTCCGCTATCCCATTACCTGGCTATTTCGCCCCATTTACTATAAACACTAATGTGCACATACTGCTTTACTTCTACAATGATTATTTGGATTTTATTTTTACAGCACAACAATGCACAAACACTAAAAGATATCTGGTAAAAGCAATACTGTTTCACAATAAAAATAGACTTGGCATTAAAACTTACATTCAGTGAAATAGCATTAAAACCCACACCACATCCAAAGAAAAGGCATCTGGCCAGTGGTGGGTAAAGATTACCTTTGGGCTGTTTTCAAATCAATGGCCCCTTTCAGACAAAACAAGAAATATACATGTGTTCTTTTTTTTTGATGCACCTTCCTGACTTTATTAAATTATATTCCTTGTATAATACAGCACACTTGTTAGACAGAGTGCATTTTAAATTTATTGTTTAAAAATGTTTCCAGTAGACTTACTGAAGGCAAAGAAACAAAATGCATGAACCAATAATGCCAAAACTGCCCAATTCAGAACATTTTCCAACATAAAAGTCTACTTCCACACCCACACTATAAAAAGAATGACAGCAGTGTAAGCCATCGGCATCTTGCACAGCTTCTCACACATTTTCAATTTCATTTTTTTTTGGGAGGGGCAAAGGGTCAAAAACCAGGGACACATTTTAAACATTGCTTGTATAATTCTGTAAAGTTGCTGGAACAAAATGTTGTGTTACCACCATGCATTTCACTAGTAGGTCTTGAACCCACAACCCTATGTACTACAGTCAGAGCACCATACCGCTATGGTGAATCAGCAGCTTCCTGAAAAATAGGAAGAATGAAACTTACTGGCTATCATTTAGTGAATTCATTTCTCACTTCTCACCACAGCTCTCAAACTCTTAGCACCAAAAACCTGGACAAACAAAGCCAATAATGCGGGAATACAAATTTAGTTCTCACTATAGCTCCCAACTCTTAGCACAAAAAAATGGGGAATACAAATTCAGTTCTCACTCAACTCTTAGAAGAAAGAACACGGGGGGATACAAATTCAGTTGTCACTATAGCTCTCAACTCAGCACAAAACACCTGGGGAATACAAATTCAGTTGTCACTATAGCTGTCAACTCTTAGCAGAAAATACCTGGGGGAATACAAATTCACTTCTCAGTATAGCTCTGAACTTATAGCACAAAACACCTAGGCAAAGCTCACAAGTGGTGGTGGTTAGGGACTTCAGGCTCTTTTTACCCTGTACTAAAGGTACAGGGTTTGAGTCTGAGTACCTCTAGCCACCAGGTATATTGTACAGGGGCATTTTTACACACATACACACACAACTGAAAGGTATGATACACTGCAGTGCCTTAAATGGGTTATGTGCACTATGAGGCGGTCACGTAGCAACACCATCGCTGTAGTATTATAACCTTGGAATGGGACAAACATCCAGTAGGTAGATCCTCAATTGTACTTCCCATCTACCAATCCCAGAAATTTCAGCCCACTTCTGAACTTGGGCATAAGGCAGATCAGTAAACCATAGAACTGTGTCTGTAATGGAGACCAGTGTTACTTGTGTTGCAATGTACTGTAGTTTGTAACCATGCGTGCGTGTCTTTGTCAGGGGCTCGGATGAATGCAACAAGTTTAGTCATGAAGTTTGATTTGCCAACAAGCCAACCAATGTCAGGGCAAAAAAAATGGTATTCCAACACACACACACACACACACACACACACACACACACACACACACACACACACACACACACACACACACACACACACACACACAGTTATCTTAACTAAACTTACACTTTTAGTTTAAGTAGCTAATCGCTGCTTGCTGAATCGTATTAAAAAATGTACGCTATCCCTTTCCAGTTGGATGTGGATATCAGTGTTTTCACTTTGCTGCAGTAATTACACATTTTTCAAATGGAAGGAAAATGTGGCATTGTTCAACAATAAAATACAAGGTGAAAAAATGCTCATCAAATGTGTAGTTCATAGACTAGCTTTATGTTTTATTTTCAGAAGCTCCAGATGTGGCCTCGTCTCTTAGCAAAATACTTGCTTACATAATCTGCTGCTTTCTGTCAGTAAAAGAAATGTAGCTATATATCTATACACACACACACACACACACACACACACACACACACACACACACACACACACACACACACACACACACACACACACACACACACACACACACACACACACACACACACACACACACACACACACACACACACAGACACACACACACACACCTTAAGCCAGTTACCGTCTTCTCTCCATAAAGCATTTGCATTTCTGTTAGCTCTCTCCAGACCAGACAGCATTTGCGGAAGCCAGTTGGAATTTAGTCCCATTTGCAATTACTCCCTCTCACCTGTTTGCATGACCAAGTACTCCCTCTCGCATATAAAACTCTAACTCCTGCTCACTCGCATAAACAAGTATCCACCATAAAACTCCATACTCTTGCATATAGAGCTCTGTTCCTGTTCCCGCCAGTGGGAAATGATGAATGAAACTCCTTCAGCTCAATTATGACTGGCTGGTAGTGCTGACGTCATCATGCACATGATGATGTCATCACTAACAGCGCGAAAATTGAAAAAATAAAGGGGAAAAATCGGAAATGAAGGGGTGCCACTCGAGAATCGTGACACTCTTTCATTTGGACCTCAAAACTCAGTAAAAACCGAGTAATTCGGTATGGTTGGGAGGTATGCGTCTCATAACTGCGTAGTACTGTAATATTAAACTTTAGATAGTCAGGAGTTCTGATCCCACCACTGGCAACTGTTTGTGTGTGTGTCAACAAATGGCTGAGTATGTTTGTGTGTGTGCCTCAGCAAAATCCTGAGTGTGTGTGTCAGCAAATGGCTGAGTGTGGTTGTGTGTGTGTGTGTGTGTGTGTGTGTGTGTGTGTGTGTGTGTGTGTGTGTGTGTGTGTGTGTGTGTGTATTTGTGTGGGCATCCTGTCATGGCAGCGGGTTTTGCTGCATTCCAAGGCAATACCTCCTTTTGCACTGGCCTTTATCCTTGTCACCTGCTAAACCTCACTCTTCGCCCCTCCCCACTGCAAGTAATCGGTCCTGTGATGTCACCCAGCTCAGACGTGGAATCAGTAAGTGTAATTGTATGTGTTCGTCGCACATACTCCAACTGCATACCACTGTACTAGTTACCTTTACATAGGTAAGACATGTATGCACAATACTGACATGTGTGTGCGTGTTTGTGTGTGTGACTACCCTGTAGCCAGGCATACACATGTGTAATGTCTTTTAGCACAAAATGGTAGCCATCTGTGGTGACCGGTGTCTACAAAGTATTACATAGTTAGGAATGGTAAAGAATACACAGTCAAGCATGACTACAGTTGGGTATGTTATTTTCCTGTGCCACTGTCGAGCAGTGACACAGAAGTGGTCGCCGGGATGTAAGTCCATACCCATAATTCCCCCACCCTAACTCCACAATCCCCCAGGTAGATTACATTAGCCATCATTCCCCATCCCAAACCCCACATACACAACAACTATCCCTTCTCTGGTAAACTGCTTATGATTTAAATGTTATAACACAGGCGATGCCTCTGTTTTGTGTACACATCAGTTCCTTTGGAACCCTTCTGTGTCACAAAGGGCGTTCAGACGTGTGTGTGTGTATGTGTATATATATATATATATATATATATATATATATATATATATATATATATATATATATATATATATATATATATATATATTTATATATATATATATATATATATATATATATATATATAGAGCTATAGCTGTGTTTGTGTGTATGCATACATATATGTGTGTGTACACATCCCGTAGGTGCATATATATATGTAGTTATGACAGTTGTACAGATGTAGACTTGTCTTTGTTGTTTCACAGAGTACAGTACATTCTGAGGTAAATGATGTTTATGACTCTTAATTGTTGTCGTTATTCATTACATGTAATTCACCACCTTTCCTCCAAATGTCACTAGTTTTAGGAGGGTATAAGTGAGACAGAGTTAGAAACTGAGTCGAAATTAGGGACGTCCCTGGAAATTGAGGACAGTTCAAAGTTATGGTCCCTATTTGTTCCCCCAATGGTTTATGGCCTGTCCAGTGGATGTGCTCTTAGGGATTGAGAGGTATGGGCATCAGCTATGCCCATTTCGGAATATTACTTACATTCCCAGGGTGGTCCTAATATGACTGCGCCAGCCAACACCTGCATGCCTAGGCCCATAATGACATACCCATAGTTCCCCCACCTGCCACTCCTCTACAGCACTCATCCATACTGTGGGTGCAGGTGGGGTATAAACACACCACTACACACTGCCCACTCTTCCCGAGTCGGGACACATGTCGTACGTTGTGTCGACTCATGGGTTATCAGGCTTGCACAACCTACTGGTCCGTGTACATCTACAGTCTGGTTTGATAAGTCATTACCAGGACTGCCTCTGATCATTAATTTTTGGTGTCCCACAAGGGACATTGATGTCTATGTTTCAAGATTAGACCTGGCAGGTCTCTCCCACTGGTAGTATCCTGACATTGGTCTGGGAATCAGTGGTGTGTTTACCTTTATTTTGTGTGTTTCTATGTCTCACCGACCTAGCTGGGGGGTGGGGGTGATGCTAAGTGTTACATGTTTGTTTATTGGACCCCTCACCCCCATATGCACGGCCTGTAAACATATGTTACTCGTAACTGCTGTATCATATCCTAGCTATATACATGTGTATATTTACAGTCATATATATATATATATATATATATATATATATATATATATATATATATATATATATTTACATTACTATATACAGATATATCTGTATCTGTATATGTATGCATCCATGTATATTTATATTTTGCTGTATATATATATATATATATATATATATATATATATATATATAGATATATATATCAAAATATGTATATATTTATATGTGGGTATGTATCCGTATTCTGTCTCTGTATGTATACATTTGTACTACGGTGAGGGAGAGGCTTATCTCTATGTCGCTATGGGTAGATATACACACACATACACACATGCCTCTACATATATACGTCTACATCTGGTTATTCCGTTCCTTGCCATATAGATTACACTTTGCTGCAGTGGGACTCATAGTGGGTGTGGCTGCTTGTTGGGCGACGCCTCTGCCCAATGAACACATTCGCTTACATGTCTAGGGCTGTCTATATAGGCCCACATCAGCCAACACCTTCATACCCAGAACCATAAGTAGCTACCCATAGTTCCCCCACCCACGTCTCCTCAACAGCACCCATCCTTACTCTGGGTCCTGGTCTGTTCTGGACACACCACTACACACTGCCCACTCTCCACTTCACAGGACCCATTTCATACAACTGTCTTGGCCCATGGGTCATCAGGGTTTCCCACCGTTGTATTCCAGGTATGTATACACCCCAGCCAGAATGGTTGGTCTATCACCTTGTTTTGGTTTTGCCAATTTTGGGGTGCCCTGCAAGGGACACTCCTGTCTGTGTTCCAAGATTAGAAATCATGGGTGCAATGTGTACCCTCCTTGGTTGTATCCTGCCTGTGGTCTGGGGAGCAGTGGACTCTTTACATTGTTTGTGTGTATGCTTCCCGTGTTTGGCTGGGGTGGAAGGTCATGCTATGTGTTTCATGTTTCTTGCTTGGGCTCCTCACTTCCATTGGCATAGCCTGTGAACATATGTCATTCTTGTGTGCTGTTTCCTATCATAGCTGTATATCTGTGTATATCTCTGCACACACACACACACACACACACACACACACACACACACACACACACACACACACACACATATATATATATATATATATATGTGTGTGTGTGTGTGTGTGTATGTATCTATCCACACATATATATATATATATATATATATATATATATATATATATATATATGTATATGTCTGCAACTATATATATATATATATATTATAACACAGTGCCAAACAATGACTCAAAGATGAGTGATGAAATAAATAAATCCAAATTACGCGTTTCGTTCACTTTTAATACCTGTGAACTTCCTCAGAAATACAAAAGACATACAAACTTTTGAGTTTAAATAGCAATGATTAAAGTCACATGACAAAATAATCCAACCATAAACTGCTATCAATCTGACAATTTACACAATGAATTGACCATTTAAAATATATAATGTCACTTAGAAACTATATTCTTAAAAATGTACAACAAAAAATGTAGTGTATGTTGCTATTTGTAATTCCTGCGAACAATTTTACATAGGAAAAACTATCCGAACCCTTCATAAAAGAATTTATGAACATATATTTGCCATTAAAAATAAGGATTTTAAAAATGCTTTGGCCAAACATGCAGAAGTATGTTCAGATTTCAAGAAATTCACTTTTTCAGTTTTAGAAAAAGTAAATGATCAGTTATTTAGTGGGAACTATAAAATAAAATTAGAATGTAGAGAAGCTCTGTGGCAGATTATGTTAGGAGCGGACGAGTTCCCAGGCTTGAATGAAGCCATTAATATCAAATGCTTCCTGCAAGCACAAAGGTTATAATTATAATTTTAAGTTATAACATCAATTAGTAGCATTATATTATATTGAGATGAATGATGAATTTATAAGTATTTCTTAAGAGTATTATATGTATATACATGTACATATAAATTTTTCTAAAGTACAATTTTTAAGAACATAGTTTCTAAGTGACATTATATATTTTAAATAGTTAATTCATTGTGGTAAATTGTTAGATTGATAGCAGTTTATGGTTGGATTATTTTGTCATGTGACTTTAATTATTGTTATTTAAACTCAAAAGTTTGTATGTCTTTTGTATTTCTGAGGAAGTTCACAGGTATTAAAAGTGAACGAAACGCGTAATTTGGATTTATTTATTTCATCACTCATCTTTGAGTCATTGTTTGGCACTGTGTTATTTTACGAAGTTTTTGGGTGCTTTACAATTCAATATATATATATATATCTATGGATTCCTATCAGATCGCCGAAAGTTAATTTGACCGAAACTCATTTCACCAAAACCAAATGACTGAAAACTCATTTCGCCGAAAACTCCTTTCACCGAAAATAGTACAGGCGGTGTATATGCCCTTTTCCCCACTGTAGTGCAACCCTGGAGTTAGAATATATAAGTAGGGGGGTGTGGGGGAGCGCAGCCATCCACCTAGCTTAATTTTATACTGTCCAGTTCCTATTAACTAGGTAGGTTGGTAGTTTTTAACAACATTAGGTGGGGGGCTATGCTCCCCACACCACCCTACTTATATATTCTAACTCCAGGGTCGCACTACAGTGGGGAAAAGGGCATATACACTGCCTGTATTATTTTTGGTGAAATGAGTTTTCGGCGAAATGAGTTTTCAGTCATTTGGTCTTGCTGAAATGAGTTTCGGTCAAATGAGCATTCAGCGATCTGATATGAACCCATATATGTATATATATATATATATATATATATATATATACACACACATATACATATATGTCTATATATTCATATATATATATATATATATATATATATATATATATATATATATATGTGTGTGTGTGTGTGTGTGTGTGTGTGCGTGTGTGTGTATATGTGTGTCTGTAAAGCAATACATACCCCGTGCAAATGCACTTACACATGCTTACTGGTGTTTATATATGCTTGACCTGCTTACTAGTGCCTTATTCATTATGACACTGACACTTCACGCCAGTTAACTTTTAATTGATATTTTGCAGGTTATACAGTGGACAGATGTCGCAATATGTTCATGTACAGATTACCGATGGTAAATAGTATGTGATACAGTGGGATTCGGTACGGGAATGTCTGTTCGTTAGGCAGTTGCTCTAACCTATACACTATTGCTGTGCTGCTTCATTTGCATATATACCCATATACCCGTGGCTCCTGGTTCCCCAAACACACACCCCAACGCCTCCCTAACACTGCAGTCATCCATTCTCCAGTCGGATTTGCGGTGTATCCACACCACTACACATTGGCCACTCCCTACTCTTATAGTCCCATTCCATTGGTTGACTCACTCCACATATCCTCAGAACTCCCAAACATTTAGTCCACAAACACTGGTGACATGAGCGACCAAAAGAATACTATTTGCAATTTTTGGGTTATCCCACTTGGGACACGCATGTGTTTATTTCAAGATTAGACTCTATACTTCATTACATCCTTACTCCCGTTAACATGACACTACAATAAATTAATACGTATGACTATGTGGTAATGCACACGTTACACATGAGAGCCTAATTATGTATGTGTTCAGCGTATTTCTTTTACAAATAGACCAGTTTAGTAATTGGCGTTGCTGTAGCAGGCAGATCACAGGAATGATCACAGGAATGATTCCATATGTGGGAAAGTCCTCACATTTGATTATTTTCAGCACAGCACAGACTTCGGACATTGTACACACTTCTGCGTTTTAGCAATTTTGTCCCATCCCTCTTCTGCACAACCTATTATTCTATCTACTGTCGAGGTTTGTAAGGGCACATTCATGTTATTTATGTCTGCAAATGGAATGAATGTGTTACAGAGAATGTTTGTACATATTGATGTCTACATGTGTGTATGCATATATATTTATAACGAACTCGCTGACCTCCATGGGGCAGTCCAATTAGAACCAGCCCATCCAACCCTGGCATGCCTGGCTCTATAATTTCTTCCCATAGTTCCTCCACACCACCTGTGTTCAAAATACATGCATACCATCCATTGTCCACTTGTTATCGCAGCCATGACACACCTCCACACATTGCCCTCTCCCGAGCGTTAGGGGCCTTACACGTATGTTGTCCCAACTCATGTATTCTCAGGCTCTCCCACCATTAAGTCCTTGAACATACCTGCCCTTGTTTGTGTAATGGTCAGATGGCCAAATGGTCTATCAGTATGCTTTATTGTTATATCATTCTTTCTTCATCAATATATATATATATATATATATATATATATATATATATCTGTATATACCTATATACATTTCCTATGGTGGGCACTGCTTAGACCCGCGCAAGTGCACTCAGACTTGCTTACTGGTACTTATATGTGTTTACTGCTGCTTATTTGTGCTTACACCGGCTTACTAGTACCTTATTCATTATGACAGTGCCACATTGCTTGAATGATATTTAAGTTAAATATCTCATGAGATACTCTTATGTCGGTTTTACGGCAAAATGACATTCATCCTACATGGAAAATGATATGTGCTATTGTTGGGCTCGAACCATGAATGCCTGTTTGTTAGGCGGATGCTCTAAATGCTACACTATTGACACGTTGATTCGGCATGTTTTTCTCTATTTGAATGAATATGATGTATAAGCTATGCTCGGCAGAGGTCAGTGACACGCAGACACGCTGCGCTTTGCTTACACCTTCGATATTGCAACAATTCAAATGTATAACTGGGACACACGAACAGGGAATCTAATTGTGAAAGTTCTAGGGACAGGGCTCAACATTCCACTACGTGCTTGTGTGTTTACTACTTCGAGTTTATTTCACTGTTCGTGGACACTCTTGTATGCTTAGCGTACATTTCGGTATCCATGGACACTGAACTACTTACTTACTATTAGGGGCAGGCTCTACTAATAGGCATAATAGGTTTTCCAAGTGTCAGGGCATGTTTACGCCTCCGTAGAGCACTTGTACATGCCCCCTGCACTCACAGACGTTTCCTGTGCATGTCGAGGTTGCGGTGGCACGCCCTCATACATATTCATATGGCGCTGCTGCACCATCTGTAGTGAGGATGCTCGGCACAAGGCTAAAACTGTCCTTGCGTCGAGCTTCTTGAATCCCGGGGAATGTTTTTTGACTCCCAACAAGCAATTGACACACTACCATGATATAAGAAATAGTGTGTATTAAAGCATCACTACTATACTTGATGGGTATTGTTTGAGGTATTGCACTTAATAACAATACATTGCATACCTCGGGAAGAGTGATTTAGTTTTGGTTCTCCTCTGCTAACTGTAACAGTTTAACAGACAAAACTCAGTGCTATATCTTCCAGCCGAAGAAAATTGGAAATCATCTGCAATAATTTTTATATGCTTGCCACATGTTTACACGAGTCTGAACTCTCCACTGTGTGTTAAACCTAGTCATACTGCCCTTGTAATAAAGGTAGGTAAGCCTGGGAATTTTGAAGAACTGAACTAGAGAGAAGACAAGCGTCTAGCTTGGCTCTTAGAGCTGAATAAGAGCCAAGCCAGAGCAGACAATTGGAGAATTAGCTAGGTTAAAAATAACTAATTCTGGGAATCCAGAGATTATTTAAAAAATGTTGCATCCAAACACACAATGACATTACGTGCATTTACTTGGATGAATGCTGACAGTACATTCATTACACTTCCTAACAGACTGCACCTAGCCACCCCTTTTACCATGTCCAAGCTACAGGTCTGCTGACAATGAAAAATATAGAAACAATTTATAAGCACAACTCAAAAGTACACCACTCTGTATGGAGTAAAAGAAATGTGCGTTGGCTGGTGGAAAAAAAAGACATGCATTTGTTTTTCCTTCTGGTCTAATGATGATTTAGTGCACAGTAGTTTCCTCACACTTCATTTTCAAGAAATGGTCAAACAACCCCAAGGTAAGATCTAAATACACTGCCTAAATGGGACAACAGCAACCTTATTTAATTTCCCTTAAGACAGTCAGCAGTAATAATAATAATAACAAAAATAGTATTCTTAACCTATTTGGATAAAAAGTAAACACACTATCCCAGTGGACTGTGCCTCTTCTGAGAAGGTACACCACCTTGGACCATGAAGTTGCTACAAAACATAATAATGGCAAACTTTGCTATTTGATAGCTACTGTCCCTCCAACAACCCACATCGACCATAACTGCTCTTTGTTGTCACGTATTGTATGCCTCCACAAATGATAGCCCCTTTCTATACATTAATTTTGCACAGATAAAAGAATGAAAAATGCAAAAACTACAGTAACATTTTTCTATTTCAGCTTGTGGTTGGTAAACATATACACTGCCCGCAACAAGTCACAACACTTTCCTTTACCAGCAGTGATCACATGATGACCTTGTGCTTTCACGTTCAAGACTCCTCCACACCCCTTCCCCAAAAAAAAGTCACTTTCTGTGCACATCTGTGATGCTTGATGGTGAAGAAAGTATATAACAATACAGGATGGGAGATTGGCATAATGGTTAAGGTGTTACCTTACAGTCCCAAAGTACAGGGTTTGATTCTCACATGGGGAAATTGGCTAGGTTTAAAATGGCCAATAAAGGCAAGTAGCCTAATACTAATCTAGGACTCTATAGTATTTTCATCATGTTGCTATTGAATACATATACTCACCCCTAAACATCTCTCATAGATTCACTACAATGAGATAAATTTAGAGACGGGGTAAAAAGAAAAACACAAAATAATTTGTTTATGCTGGCCTTAGCTCCAGTATGTGCAGAGTTCTTCCTTAACCCAATACAAGTGTCTTCAATGGACACAGGTAGCCTGTAAATGATTCATTTCCCAGGCCCCTGCTTACACTTATCAGGGGTATCAGAACTTTGGGATGCATGGCTAGGCTTAAATAGGCCCTTGTGGTTGTTAGCCTAGTAAACACCCATGAACCTCTAAGTAATACTTTTCATACTCTTCATACTTTCCATACTCTTCTGATCTCTCTTTTTCTCACTGAAACAGGCTCCTCTCCCTATTTGGAAGGATGCAAGCACCCTGTAGTACAGGAAATAATGCACCCCCTCATTGTAAAAGTGAGCTGCAAATCCTTTTCTGAAAGAACTGTCCAACTTCAGTATCTTGTAATAATTGTCTCCCATGCAAAATGTTTGTCTGCTTCCTTTTCAGCACTATAACACCCCTCTCTCTAGAATTCCAGTCAACAATAATGCTTAGATATACAAACAGGACCTAATAAAAAGCACTCTCAGCCTGTGTGTCTGATCTGAATCAACAGTCAGCAGTTACTCAAAAAAAATAACAAAAACAAAAAAGTTGTGATCGTGACTTGGCTTGTTCTCAGCACTTTAACCTGCTGGTTCGCAAGCTCAAGCCAAACTTAAACTCAGCCCGGGCTTGTCCATTTCTACCTTGCAAGTTTCATAGACCATGACCAAAAGTGGACCTTCTTGGAAAAATGACAAAAGGTTCCAAACAAGCTGCTGTCAAACACAAACCTTGCCTATAATTAGTGTGTTTTATTTCCTGAAAACATTATCAGAAACATAATGGGAGATGAGGGTGTGCTAGTGTGCAGGTCGCAGTTCCTCTCACACCAAGGACAGGTGCATGATATTGCAGGCTGTGCCTAATTTTACAATAATGCTGAATTGTACTGACCAGAGTACAACAATAGCTATTTTAGTGCCCTCCGCATATGATACCATAAGTACAGTAAAGCGTGAGGTATTCACATATGCATACAGTGTCCATTACAGGAAAAGATGCAATGAATGTTATAGCAGCGTTGTCCCAGTATATCACCACATACCCACCCGTCAGACATGCAATGAGAACTGCTGATGTCTGCCAATTAATGTATTCTGTTATTTAAAACAAACTTTAGGACATGTTAGAAGGCACTCCATTGTAATGCTCAGGATGGCATCAGTGTCCTGTCAATAGCGAGAATTTCATAGTGGAACTATAAAAACAGTTTCAGTTTTAAAGCCTTTGGAAGTGAGCAGCATATATTTCATATCCAACCAAAAATGTATACTTATCAAAGAAAGATCACATTTCTTAGCTCTCAGAGATGTCTGAAAGCAGTGTCAAGTAACAGCAATATCTAGCATGTAAATCTATCATGCAGGCATCCATTTTGTGTACATAATTTATCCATTTTAAAGTAAGAGTTGGATGGACTGAATCCTCACATATATCAGGTGCAAGGCAGGAACACGTACTGAATGGGATGTTAAAGTTACTTATGCTCATGCACACGTGTATAATCGTGCACACGTGCATAATCAGTACTTCTGACAGCATGCTATGTGTTGTTAGAGGAAATAAAGACTGGTAAAAAAACACGTGCAAACCTGGGGTCAACATGCTAACTCCACACAAAAGATACCCTGCCCAAGAAACGAACTGCGAAATCAAGCAATGAGAAATAGTGTACCATCATGCCTCCCTCTATAGTTATCATGTGTAGGACATTCTTAAGTTATGCTTTACACAGTTATTTAGTTATTTACATACTTATGTCTTTAAACCCCTTATAGCTGACACCCATACACAAAATCTTGATATCAAGTCCTTAAAAGTTATATGTAGAAGTCTACAATGGTAATTGTGTGAAAGTTGTTTTGTTTATCCTTTGTTGACCAGGTTAGTCCCATTAGGTTAACAGCTTCTTTTCAGGGGAGACCCAAGGTGGCATTTATACTGTTAGGGGAAATTTGGCCAGGCCATCAGGGAACTGCCACTACTCTTTTCGATAGGTGACTTGAGATCTTCTACATCCACCGAGCGACCACCAATTCAAGCAACTGGGGCCTCAATTTAACATCTCCTCTGAGGTATGAGACACTCAGGGGTGGAGCACCCCCTTATGCAGGGTAAGCAATCAATCTACCTGATGTGGGAATAGAACCCACAGCCTTCTATTCCAAAGGTGATTGTACTATGTGTTTCACCACTGACACGATTCAAAGTATTTAACTTCATTCATTATCACATTGGGGATACAACAATGAACAAAATATTTACACTGTAGTGTAGGCCAAAGAGAAATACAACTCCTTTAACCATGAGCAGCACAACTAATACACATCTACAGTCCTTAAAACTCTCACTTAACTAAAGCAGCCCTTGTTGTATTCTCCTGTAAAATTTCAAGTAATGTACCAAATGTTGTAGAAATCTGTAATCTAGTTACAGTGATAATCATCATTTGTCAAAGCCCAACTAAAAGTGCATATAACTGACATGATATAGCTGACCATGTCATCACCCTGTACTGGTTTTTACAGGTGTCCACACTCCAGCTGTTTTTTTTATTTTTATTTATTTATTTTTTATATATAAATCCTAGGTGACCACTAGGTGACGGTGTAGGTTTTAAAACCAACCCACATGATGATAAGTGCATTACAACACCATTTCTTAGTCCACTCTTGCACCTAGTCTAACGTTTAATAAGTTTCTGCTTAGAAATGAAAGATTTATAGTTATTTAATTGACCATAAGCTTGGAAATGTTGAAATAGCCAATACTTTTTCAAAAGGGCTGTCATGAAATGTAGCAGAACACTTAACAAATCTATTGCCATTTGGACATATCATCATTCCTGTAAATGCAAACCAATTATTTTTCTTCATATTCATCAGTGCTTGTGGCCTTCTCATGCTTTATTTGGTACATACCTCCTCGGGCATATATATAGAGCTTATCGACATGAACCCTAATAAATCGACTGTCGTAGATAACTTGTAGCACATCACTTTTTATTTAACTTGTTTAGAAGTACAGACTTTAGGCCTTAATAGTGAACCAATTTATCTGGTGCCATGAAAAGAGCCATAAGGCAAACTGTACGTTTTTATATATATATATATATATATATATATATATATATATATATATATATATATATATACGTTGCACTTTAAAAAAAATTATAACACCCAAATGCTGATGTCGCTAATGTCAGCACAACATAATCAGAAAAGAAAAATCAATAACCCAAGCATGCTGCAAGACAAATCCTCAGGGCAGGGATTTAATCAATAACCCAAGCATGCTGCAAGACAAATACTCAGGGCAGGGATTTAAAAACATGTTTTTTGCCTCCACCTTTGATAATTACATATTCTCAGTCCAAGATCACACAATATCAGGGAACATGAAATACTCCCCAAACTCTATATTGCAGTGGTCTCCCACAATTATTGATCATCTGTCCTGACAAAGTGTGTCAAAAATATGTATCAAAATGAATCAAACGTTTTCCATTATTACTATGTAAATGACACCACCCTATAGCATTGTAAAATGTCCAGATAGCATCCATACATTTTTATGCACTGTGTTTTTTTTCTTTCTAAGGTTTTAAATTAGAAAATCAAGTTTTCTCATCATGTGTTCAACAATTTCATTGCATCTGTGGGCTGCCGTCATAACTATTTATGACTTCACAGCAAGTATTCTGATGTTATGAGCAGAGATCTGTGACATATTGCTGCATGCATATTTGGAAGAAGGCACTCAGACAATCAAGTTGAAAGTCTATAGAAAAATATATATATAGGCATCCTCAGGAATAGACTGGGTTGCTTCAAAATTCTAATTAGTTTGGCAATTTTTCCGAATAGGACATCTGAGGATACACGTGTTCTGTCATGAACTAAAATACTTACATAACTTCTACAAAACACTTAACCAAGGTAGCCTGCTCCTGTTTTCAGATAATTAACTGCTTACAACACAATCTGCATTTGAGACACAATGCAGTGTAAATTTAGCTTTATTTATTAATTGAACATTTTCCAGGGATTCTCTTTGTTATCCAAGCAAGACCAACTAGAAACAAATTTAAAAACTATGGAGCGTTGGATTACTGAACCTGCCCGAGTCTCACACTATACACACAGAGACATGCAACTTATTTGCAAGTCATTACCTTAAGGCACTGTCTTTGTAAAACTGTTCTCATTTGCTTTGCTTGGAAATCAGGGACAAAGAAAGAAATAATGGGGGGGGGGTAAAGGTCAACATTTAGGGACAGTTTTTAAGTATTACTATTAAAAATAAACATATTTTTTATCAATGTGCATTTTTCTGAACAATAAGTTTGAAATTCTAATTATTGTGTGAGTGTATTCCTCAGTGATTCACCAGAAAATCAATTTTTTTTATTAGGAAAAGGACAAAAATATGAGGCAAATCAGGGAAAGATGATATATATGTTATATACTGACTGCCTTGAAATATATACTACATTTAAAGAATCAACATTGTTCTTGCTAATTCTGTTTATTATTATGTCGGCTTGCAAGATAAGTCTCTGTGCCTTTAAGATTCTTTACTCACTTTTCAGGCACATCCAACACTGCAATGCTTTGATAAGTATAGCACATTTTATTTTATTTTATGGTTATGTTACTTCTGCTCTACCTCATGTATAGGATGTATTGCCTGAAGCAATCAGCTGATTTCCCCATGCCCTATGAACACACTTTGTATATGATTATTGTAAATATTCTTTATGTATATATTACATTTTTATCTGTCTGTAAAATCGATTTAACTATGGAGCCTTTCTTCCTGGGGCTCCACTGAAAAGGGGTCATTGTCCTTCATGATAAATAAATAAACTGTAGTTTGATTTACAGTGCAAACACATAACAGAATGTTTTATTATTATCAAGTTGTTTTCAAGCAAACCGATAAGGATGTAGGACTTGACATTTATACTTATTCCAGGTCACCACTTTATTTCCTGGCATTTCTTTAGCAATAGTTTGCAATAGAAGTAGAAGATTATTTGCAAAAGCAGTGGTGAGAAAGGACATCCTGCTTATCAATCAGGTACACTCACATTGCAAGCTCTGAGTACAGCTGTGTTTGTCCAGACTTTTGACATTTTATGTAAATTAGTAGCCCTTTTATTTGTTGTACCATCTAACCATCAGATGGACAGCTATCCAGAATGTGGACACGACAGACAGAACCCTTGAGTTAAGACCAGTGCTGGCACAGCTTTTCTAAAACTAACACCAGTATGGGTCTGTGTAATACTAATGTCCAAGATCTAACACACAAAAGTGTATTCCTCATTTCTCGCACAGAAAGTCATTACAGAACCAGATATTCTTTTCAATCATTTTGCATGTGATAAATTCAAATAAATCCTAGCATTGCCCAAGGAAAGTTTTTATCACCTGTAGTTGCTGAACCCTTCGGCATGATCATTCTTTATCAGTGCCCTGAACATAGCTCATGAACAGCACATGCCTCATTTCGATCAGTTTCTAATTTCCTATCTCCTTGACACACATTTTAAATGGATTTAATTTTCATTTAAGTTTTGCTAATGAGGTGTTTTCGCTTGCTTGGAAGAACCTTTTTCAGGAGTTGAATTTCTAAAGAACTTTTCATTGTATCGTAACAATTGCACATTAACATTAATAAAATAAA